>NC_069500.1:781633443-781695943 GCF_027579735.1 Bombina bombina | reverse complement strand
TTTTTTTTTAAAAACGCCAACCAAATTTGTTTGTCCTTCTATCAGCAACATTATTAGTTCTTTCAGTCCATATTCAGATTCTTTAAATCCTCTTGTCATTTCTTATATAAAGCATTTTAATGTGCTTTTTTAGTGGTTAAGATTATAATAATTTATCTTGCCTTTAGCATTCTCTCTCTATAAGCTATGTCCTCCAGTTATTTTTGTAACATTAGTATTAAGAACTAATGTAGCAATGTTTTAAAGAATCTATACATGCAGGTGATTTGAGAGATGCGGTGCTCTTTTTTGCATAGTTGTTTAATATATGTTTATCGCATCTACGTATATGGCAAAATGATATCACTTTTATGTTTTAGAAAATATGCAATTGTTTCTAAATGTGTCAATTGACGAGGCATGACTTTGCTGGCCTATTTGATTATAGAGGCCTGGTCTGAGTAATAAATACCATTGGCTAACAAAAAGCGTAATAGCCACTCCTTTAAAGGTGTACCAATATAAGCCTGAAGCTTGATGTGATTGACAGTCCTGACGAGGCCCCAGTTTTGCTCAGCATTATGGGGCGAAACGCGCGTTGACTTTTCTAAGCAGAAAGCAGCAAATAAGATACCTGTAGTGAATGCAGTTGATTTGATCTGCCCGGGAAATTAAAAACCGAAGAAGCAAGCCTGGATCTTGCGGTACTCAAGCGGTTACACAAGTTGCCTGGATATGGTTCAAGCACAGAGGCGCAGTATCACCTGAAATGGTCTGTGTCCCTAATGAGCAAGGAGATACATCTGGCTGTCGGGATGGGTGAGAACAGGATGTCAGAGGCTCAAGTCTCGGTCCACTGTTTACTAGCCCTGTGATTTAGATTCCCGGATCTTGCTGCAGTTTGTAAATAGCAGTTTGTTTCATTTTCTACTATTACACCACTGAAAAGGTTGACATGCAAAAACTCTACCTATAACCTATGTTTAGTTAACTTTTGAGGATGCTTTCACCTCGGTTGACTAATAAGTTCAGAAAATATTTGCAGGTTTATCCATTTGGACATATTGAGGCACCTGACTTCTCTCTGTTGGGACTGACAAATATTCCAACTATATATATATAGTAATCTTGGTGATCCTATTGTTATGTATGCCAGTTCTGTTATACAGTTTTTTATAACATAATGAAGTTTTGCCCATTTTATCTTTGTTTGCTGAATGTGTTTTCAGTATATATTCTGTGTATGGTTAATAGGTTTAGTATGCATAGCCTATACCCACTGCAGTGGTAATTTCTAGACTTGATGAACGTATTTGCAACTGCTAATTTTGTTTTAAGCAATGTTTGCAATAAACTATCTGCATATGATTGAATCCTTGCATGTATGATTCTGTTTGGGTTTGATATTTTTCCATAGTCATTGATATAGAAGACGTTTGATTTAATGGGTTAATTTTTGAGTGCTGAAATCCCCTACTTTAGCCATAGTATCTCATATAGCTCTACTATGCTCTCTTATCTATAGTGTTTGGATTTAATATATATATATATATATATATATATATATATATATATATATATATATATGCTCAAAAAACAAAGTATTGCAGTATGCAGTGATACCTTTTTTATTGGACTAACATAATATTTAAAAGACAAGCTTTCAAGAGTTTTCCTCTCTTCCTCAGGTCTGAAGCAATACTAATCATTCTGATATAGATACACATCACATACAACAAATGGAAGGGAGGGAGGGGGGTGAGAGGGGTGTCATAAAAGCAGAGAATGTGTCTGAAGGAGAAAATAGCTGAGAATAGCCAGAAATAATGAATAAACAGAGGAGAGTAGATAGGCCAGATGAGAGGAAAAACAAAAGGAAAAAGAAACCAATATAGGACAATAAGATGAGAGATTATAGAAAGTTATGGTAGTGTGTGAGAAAGCCAGAGTCTACATTAAGTCCTTCATTCCTATTTTCTTAAGGGAGCTTGGGGAGGACTCCGAGATCACAGCAAAAACCAGCGAGACCCGTCCTGGATCTGCTTACACCCATAACAACGGAGCAAGGCGATCCTACGTACATCTATGGACGATTTAAACATACTCAAAGAGCTAACTGCCTATATACCCCTAAAGATCTCAATCCTGCCAGGTCTGCCCTACCACTATTTACAGGATGATCCCCATCTGGACCTCTGTAAACAGACAAAAATTTGGGACATAGATCCCTTCAACACACTAACAAAAATTATATATTTTGCACATCGATTTATGTGAAATATTATGCTTGGGCATGCTTTAAGTGCTTCATTTCTATGTGTAATGTAGTCATATATTACATGTATATGCATTCTCAGTGTACATTGTCTTTTAAAGTTTAATGGTTCACTATAAAAATGTTAATTAATAGGCTATTTAGTTTTACAGTTTTGAATATTTATTATTGCAAACTTCACAAATTATGCACCTATTCACTCTGCAGTTTAAATCTAAAATATATATATACAAATGAGAGATTTCACGTCTTTGTAGGACAACACCATTTGAACCCACAAGTACTATAGAAATACTCTAGGGGGCCTATTTAATAAGGTGTGAGCGGACATAATCTGATACTGCGGATCATGTCCGCTGCACATCGATAAATGCCGACAGCATACGCTGTCAGCACTTATCATTGCACCAGCAGTTCATGTGAACTGCTGGTGCAACGCCGCCCCCTGCAGATTCACAGCCAATTGGACGCTAGCAGGGGGTGTCAATCAACCCGATCATATTGGATTGGGTTGATTTCCGGTGATCTCGGTCTGCCGCCTCAGAGGAGGCGGACAGGTTATGGAGCAGCGGTCTTTAGAACGCTGCTTCATAACTTGTGTTTCTGGCGAGCCTGCAGGTTCACCAGAAACACAGGTCTTCAAGCTCCATACGGTGCTTGATAAATATGCCCCTAGTTATCATCCACAGAATACATACTGATATGCTCTATATTGCCCTCTATATACCAATGTTTTGCCTGGGGTTTTGTTGGGGCCTCCGAAGAAACAACTGACGGGCCATTGGAACCATCAAATTATTGATATATTGTTGACGTCCTTTCCAGCGGCCTACGACCAGGGCTGCAGAGGGGACAATTTAAAAATAATACTACATATAACAAAGAGCGCTTTACCTCTGTAGTTTCACAACCATTCAATGGATGACACAATCTCAATATGGAACATAATAACCTATGCCTAGAGTGAACTTAAATGGTAGCCAGTATAAATATGAAATGATTCTCTATATCATTCGTTATAGAACACAACTATTCCGTACCGCCTCACGGATGGCCATTAGATTCTCTCTTCAGTACATCGAGACTTATAAGAAGTTATGTTATAGTACCCTGGTTAATTGTATACTTTTAAGTGATATGTGTGTTTTTGTATGCTCAGTTTTGGCCTCAGCATCTAAAAATGTTTAAGTCACTTCAGCAATAATCTTCTACTAGATGCAGTTTTCTTTTCTTTTTCAGTTTCACTTCTAGTACAATATTAACCCCTTGGACTCTAACGAGCTCATCTTAATTTGGTCCATGAGTGACCTAATTTGCTGTATAAGGGGGAAAAAATGAGGCCTATAATCTGTCCTACATAATCTTTTTCAGATATGATTGGAATATCTTGTACAATGTTTATTTCAAATTTGATGTATGTTTTTTTTTATTTCAGGCTCGCCGGAAACAGCAGTTATGAAGCAGTCTTAAGACTGTTGCTCCACAACTGCTCTGCTGCCTCTGAGGCTGCGGTCTGCAATCCTCTGGATCCTATACGATCGGGTTGATTGACACCCCCTGCTAGCGGCCGATTGGTGTACTGCTTGTGCAATGTTAAATGCCAACAGGGTATCATATCGAACAGACATTGATAAATCGGTCCCATAATATCTAAAATATAAACAAAACATTTGTATTATCATATAAAATTATTGACTATACATGAGAATGTGTGTAACAAAAAAAAAAAAAAACAGGACACATTGTCCTCCACATATATCAACCTAGAGTCCTACACAAACCAGACTGCAATCTAACCAACCTGAAAGACCCACCCTTTCATTGTTTTGATATACTACAGAAAAACTCTCTTCTGTGGAAAGCATAGATTTAGCAGAAATAAGCTGGGTAGCTATAAAGGCAAAGTTTTGTAGTGTTAGGACCAGTCAATATTGGGACACCTTGTAAGTTGGTGACTGGCTAAGCAGAATATGGCCATACTGTGTGACTAAGATCCATATCCTATACTATAAAAGGCCAAGTGTGTTTGTCCGAAGCTGTCATGCGCAGTAGAGACAGCACGAGGACAAACACACCTGGCCTTACAGTCCCTAAGTCTCTGCAGTGCGAGCAGAAGTGGGTGTGACCGAGCGTGGCCGGAGGCGTGGCCAAGCACAAGGGCCGTGAAGGGGGAGTTGCCGAGCGTGAAGGGGGCAGGGCCAGGCGGGCCGTGAACGGCTGTGCAGTCTGAGAGCTCAAAACAGCTCAAAAGAGGGGAGAGAGGGGGTAGGGAAAAGATAAGAAAGGTGAGAGAGAGATCAAGAGGGGAGAGAGAGATCAAGAGGGAAGATAAAGAAAGCACAAGAGAGGGAGAGAGACAGCAAAAGAGAGGGGGAGGGAGAGCAAAAGAAAGGGGAGAGAGAGATCAAAAGAGAGAGGGGGAAGAGAGAGAGGGGGGAGAGAGAGGGGGAAAGAGAGAGAGGGGAGAGAGAGAGGGGGGGAGGGGGAGAGAGAGAGGGGGGAGGGGGAGAGAAAGAGGGGGGGAGAGGGAGAGAAAGAGGAGGGAGAGAAAGAGGGGGGAGGGAGAGAAAGGGGGGGTGGGGGAGAGAAAGAGGGGGGGAGGGGGAGAGAAAGAGGGGGGGAGGGGAGAGAAAGAGGGGGGAGGGAGAGAGAGAGGGGGGAGGAGGAGAGAAAGAGGGGGGGAGGAAGAGAAAGAGGGAGGGAGAGAAAGAGGGGGGGATGGAGAGAGAGGGGGGAGGGAGAGAGAGCGCACAAGAGAGGGGGAGAGAGAGAGCGCAAAAGAGAGGGGTGAGAGAGAGAGCGCAAAAGAGAGGGGTGAGAGAGAGAGCACAAAAGAGAGGGGGAGAGAGAGCGCAAAAGAGAGGGGGAGAGAGAGAGTGCAAAAGAGGGGGGGGAGAGAGAGCGCAAAAGAGGGGGGGAGAGAGAGAGCGCAAAAGAGAGGGGTGAGAGAGAGAGCACAAAAGAGAGGGGGAGAGAGAGCGCAAAAGAGAGGGGGAGAGAGAGAGCGCAAAAGAGGGGGGGAGAGAGAGCGCAAAAGAGGGGGGGAGAGAGAGTGCAAAAGAGGGGGGAGAGAGCGCAAAAGAGAGGGGTGAGAGAGAGAGCGCAAAAGAGAGGGGTGAGAGAGAGCGCACAAAAGAGAGGGGGAGAGAGAGCGCAAAAGAGAGGGGAGAGAGAGCGCAAAAGAGAGGGGAGAGAGAGATCGCAAAAGAGGGGGGGAAAGAGAGTGCAAAAGAGGGGGGAGAGAGCGCAAAAGAGGGGGGAGAGAGAGAGCGCAAAAGAGGGGGGAGAGAGAGAGCGCAAAAGAGGGGGGAGAAAGAGAGCGCAAAAGAGAGGGAGGGGAGAGAGCGCAAAAGAGGGGGCAGAGAGAGAGCGCAAAAGAGGGGGGGAGAGAGAGAGCGCAAAAGAGGGGGGAGAGAGAGAGCGCAAAAGAGGGGGGAGAGAGAGCGCAAAAGGGGGGAGAGAGAGAGCGCAAAAGAGGGGGGAGAGAGAAAGCGCAAAAGAGAGGGAGGGGAGAGAGCGCAAAAGAGAGGGAGGGGAGAGAGCGCAAAAGAGAGGGGGGAGAGAGAGAGCTCAAAAGAGAGAGGGAGAGAGAGAGCTCAAAATAGAGGTGGAGAGAGAGCTCAAAAGAGAGGGGAGAGAGAGAGCTCAAAAGAGAGGTGGAGAGAGAGAGCTCAAAAGAGAGGGGGAAAGAAAGCGCAAAAGAGAGGGGGAGAGAGAGAGAGAGCAAAAGAGAGGGGGAGAGAGAGAGCGCAAAAGAGGGGGGAGAGAGTGCAAAAGAGGGGGGGGGAGAGCGCAAAAGAGGGGGAGAGAGAGCACAAAAGAGAGGGGAGAGAGAGCTCAAAAGAGAGGGGGAGAGAAAGCGCAAAAGAGAGGGGGGAGAGAGAGAGAGCAAAAGAGAGGGGGAGGGAGAGAGCGCAAGGGGTGGGACTGCTGTACCCTGCAAAAAATGGCCCGTGTGAACGGGCTTTAGGACTAGTTTTAATATAAAAGAAAATATGTTTTTGCAGGCAATTTTTTACAGCATTTAAAAATGTGTTGGTGATTTGCAAATGGATGTGTGTAACTATTTGGTCACATTGGCATCACTCCCAAAGATGTATAAACATTTTGTAAGGTGTGCTGAACTAAACTTGGTATTTGTATTTATAAGCTGGGTACCATCCCATAGGGTGGGCAATTAAACACCACCCATTCCCAAATGAGCACTTCTCTATTGTATTTTACTTTCAGTAGTTAATTGATCAGCAAAACTAACTAAAAGTGTCCATATCCATCAACCTGTTGTTACTTAAAAAGTTATCAGTCTCAAGTTAAAAAAAAACAGGCTTGCGCGGGCGATATGGAGATTTTGAGCTCCATACCGCACCCAAATACAAGCAGTGTTTTGACGTGCTCGTGCACGCTTTCCCCATAGACATCAATGGGGAGAGCCGGACAAAAAAAAGCCTGACACCTGCGATCGTGCAAACAAAAGCTCCGTAACGCAGCCCCATTGATGTCTATAGGGAAAAAGAAAATACAGTTTAAACCTAGCACCCTAACATAAACCCTACTTCTAAACACCCCTAATCTGCCGCCCCTGACATCGCCGACACCTACATAATGTTATTAACCCCTAATCTGCTGCTCCCGATATCGCTGCCACCTAAATAAAACTATTAACCCCTAATCTGCCGCTCCCGATGTCGCTGCCACTATACTAAAGTTATTAACCCCTATTCTGCCGCACCCCAACATTGACGCAACTATATTAAAGTTATTAACCCCTATTCCGCCGCTCCCCAACATCGTCGCAACTAAATAAAGTTATTAACCCCTAAACCTCTGGCCTCCCACATCACTACCACTAAATAAATCTATTAACCCCTAAACAGCCAGCCCCCACATCGCAACAACCTAAATTAAACTATATTAACCCCTAAACCTAACCCTAACGTAACCCTAACACCCCATAAATTTAACATAATTAAAATATAGCTAAATTAAAATTACAATTATTAACTAAATAAACCTATTAACCCCTAAACCGCCAGCCCCCCACATTGCAACAACCTAAATTAAACCATTAACCCCTACACCTACCCCTAAACCTAACCCTAACACCCCCTAACTTTAACATAATTAAAATAGATCTAAATTAAATTTACAATTATTAACTAAATAATGCTTATTTAAAACTAAATACCTGTGAAATAAAACCTAAGCTAGCTACAATATAACTAATAGTTTATTTTTATTTCACAGGTAAGTTTGTATTTATTTTAACTAGGTAGACTAGTTAGTAAAAAGTTATTAACTATTTACTAACTACCTAGCTAAAATAAATACCTGTGAAATAAAACCTAACCTGCCTTACACTAAAACCTAACACTACAAAAAATAAAAAAACACTAAAATCACAAAAACAAACTACCATTACAAAAAAAACAAACGAAATTATCCAAAAAATAAAATAAAGATTATTCCTATTCTAATACCCTTTTACAAAAAAACCACCCCAAAATAAAAAAGCCTAATCTGGAATAAACTACCAAGGGCCCTTAAAAGGGCCCTGAGATAAACAGCTCTTTTGCTCCCAAAAAAATACAAACACCCCTAACACTATAAAAAACCCCACCCCCCAAACTACCAAGGGCCCTTAAAAGGATCTTTTGGGGGGCCCTTAAAATGGCCTTTTGTAGGGCATTGCCCTAAGTTAAACAGCTCTTTTGCTAAAAAAAAAAAAATACCTCCTAAAATGATATATTATTCAAAATAACAAATTATCAAAAATAAAAAAAAATTCCTATTCTAATACCCATTAAAAAAAACACCCCAAAATAAAAAACCTAATCTAGAATAAACTACAAGAGGCCCTTAAAAGATAGCAGCTCTTTTAGTGAAAAAAAATTACAAACACCCACTAACATTACAAACCCCCACCCCCCCAAACCCACAAAATAAAAAAAACTATCTAAAAAACCTAATCTACTCATTGCCCTGAAAAGGGCATTTGTATGGGCATTTCCCTTAAAAGGGCATTTAGCTCTTTTTCTGCCCAGACCCTAAAACTAAAAAAAAAACACCCAAAAAAACCTTAAAAAAGCCTAACACTTCTCGTCGCTTGGGTCAGGACGTCACTGCCTGGATGAAGATTGAAGAGGCCACCTGGATGAAGACTTCTTGCTGCCTGGATTAGGACTTCAACTCCGGGATGAAGATCGTTAAAGCGGGACTTCAAAAACTGTAAGTGGATCGTCAGGGGGTTAGTGTTAGGCTTCTTTAAGGGTTTTTTGGGTGGGTTTTAAGTTTAGTTTAGGGTTTGGGCAATGTAAAAGAGCTAAAGGCCCTTTTAAGGGCAATGCCCATACAAATGCCCTTTTCAGGGCAATGGGTAGTTTATTTTTTTTTTAGAAATATGTTTTTTTATTTTGGGGGGTTGGTTGGGTGGTGGGTTTTACTGTTGGGGGGTCCCACAAAAGACCATTTTAAGGGCCATTGGTAGTTTATTGTAGGCTAGGGGTTTTTTTATTTTGGGTGGGCTTTTTTATTTTGTTAGGGCTATTAGATTAGGTGTAATTCTTTTTTATTTTTGATAATTTCGTTTGATATTTTCTGTAATTTAGTGTTTGTTATTTTTTGTAACTTAAATTTTTTTTATTTTTTGTATTTAGATACTTTGTAATTTTTAGAGTAGTGTTAGGATTTTTTTAATGTGTAGTTAAGTTTTATTTAATATAAAGTTAGGGGGGCGTTAGGTTTAGGGGTTACTAGTTTAAATTAGTTTATTGCGATGTGGGGGGCTTTCGGTTTAGGAGTTAATAGTTTAATTAATATATTTCGTTGTGGAGTGGCTTGCGGTTCAGGGGTTAATAGATTTATTATAGTGGCTGCGGTGTAGGGCTTAATAACTTTAGTACAGTGGGGGCTATGTGGGCGGATGGCAGATTAGGGGTTAATAACATTTAAATAGTGTTTGCGATGTGGGAGGGCTGCGGTTTAGGGGTTAATAAGTTTAGCATAGTGGTGACGATGTTGGGGAGCGGTGAAATAGTGGTTAATAAAAATTTTTAGTGGCGAGAGCGGCAGATTAGGGGTTAAAAATGTAAATTAGGGGGCGGAGCCAGCAGCCAATCTAGCAAGGCATGTCATCCTGATGTATGATTTATAAACTTTATATTTTTGGCATGTTTAGTACTCTCATACTACAAGATCCGGCTCCAAACAAGTTTGGGAATACAGGACAGGGAATATTTGCTAATAAGATATAACCGATGACAACGCAACAGCTCAAAGGCCTTCCAGTTTGCTTAGACTGCAGCGTGGAGTGCGTCGCCATATTGAGAGACTTCTCTGCACCATATCTTTTCTTAGCGATACAGCTCGGTATTTCACCTATCTTTCAGACACCATATGGAGAGGCAGATGATACTCGGGCTGAGCAAGTTAATGCTCTCGCTTGACAACCATGGGCAGGCTCTTATCGAGGAACTAAGAGCTACTATGGATCCGCAACGGCATGCTCCGCTGACAGGAGCAACTGAGGAGGAGACGGGACTTAGTGAACTAGCCCTACCACACTCGGGGGGAGTCGCGACCGGGGCTGTGAAGGAAGGGTACAAGGAAGAGATATGGAGCCTCAAACCTGAGATGGAGGCACAATCGGATAGCAGTGATCAGTTAAATTCCCTGCAGCCTCCCATCATCCTCACTGGGCCTGCGCGACATGGCGCGGTTCATTTAGAGGTTTCGCAGTCAAAGTTAAATGTAAAAAGTAGACGCATTGGTCTACATGCTACGGCTCACACGGCTATCGATACTGGAGACTCTGATACTACCGGAAACTCTCTGACAAGTCATAAGCCTATGTCAAGGGAGACAATAGCGGCCGTGTTCTGTATGCGGCTGTGGGCTAGGCAACATCCCTTAGATACACGCTCGAGGAGACTCTCATATTTTACTAAAGAGGTGTGTGTGGTGAGTCCAGCCGGAATAGGGTAAGATGCTCTTATCAGTGCTGGGAGTTCAGGACTGATTAAGAGAGCTTCGGCTGATTCGTAGCTAAATGACTGTACCTTACCGGATACATGATGCAGAACTATCAGCTCTTGGTTTTACTAACTTCTTGCTCCAACGCCTATACAATCCTCAGCCCCATGCAAGAGAATCACATACAACAGCTGTTATTTTTAGTTGATTAAGTCATCTCCCTATATATAGACTACATTTGGGTTGTTGGACTGTTGGTACCCATAATCAGCCTCAGCGACTACTTTTCCTGTTCAGAGACATGGGTCAAATTTTTTACTTGCATTGATGTCAGTTGCTGATCTAGCCACTTGTTATGTTTAGCCCCCTTTTTTTTTGTTATAATGCTTTCTCTTTTAACTAAGTTATCTGAGGTGCCAGTACTGTTTTTGTTTGACCTTACAACAAGTGCAATGACCTTAGAAATCTTGATTCAAATATACATTTTGAGCTGTTTAATGATCTTGTATAGTGGTTCTTCATAAGAACCCACCTGTTCATCACATGAGTTGTTTTCTGTGGTTAAATTATACATAGCCCGTTATATACACGAGAGATGGAACACTTGTGTCCAAAGTTACTGCTGGGTCAAGCTCTCTAATTTAAGTTAATCACGCAGGAGAGTAGTGTAGAACATAGTTAAGGGATACCCTGATGAACTAGGGATCTCTGAATATACCTGTAGGGGAAGAAATTAAAACACTGCTAAACTCATGTTTAGTTAGTCCCAATTCATAGGGTAGGAAAGTCTATGTTTACACACATACTTGGTACATAATGGCCAATAAATGCCCTATAGGTCTCGTCTCATGTAACCATGGACTGCTTTACGCGTGGGTATAGCATAATATTATAGGAGATACCTACTGATACTAATATGGTCTGAAAGGTATATGATTATGCTGGCAGTCTAAATTTATGTTATCCCTAGTTTGCCTCCTTGTGTTTACTGGGTACTCATTAGCATAACCACACCTCAATGCTGTAGGATCTTTAAACTCATTTTCTGTCTGAGCATAAATGCGTCAATTACATGCCATAATTAAAGTAGGCGTTAGCCTACGGTGAGTATCAGGCTTATTATTAGGGATCGCTTTTCTATTATCATTACATTTCTACCCTTTTCTACCCTTGGGTATAGGGCCCATGCCTGGGGGGCGAGATCAATCCTTGTAAATATCCCTTGCTATTGGCTTGTTTATGATATGTCCTACTCCTTATATGCATGTATAAAACGAGCTTGGATGATACTACATAGTTTTTAATATTAGGTTTTGTAGGTTTTTTGCTGTATAATCAAATGAGATCTTTATATGACACAAAGGGGAATTCGAGATTAGCTATACTTACATACAAGCACTAGACCTCCTAGACTCAAGAGGCTCTCTATGTGGACAGGTGGCCTACTATACCAGTGTCACTTTCTATCTCAGTATAATGTGGCTTTACTTGAATTTACTCCCATCCACCCCCTAGGAGATATGAATGTACATATATTATATTCCGGTATATGACCATGTTTTTCATATGTTTTTACTGGTTTACGGTTCAGAGGTCTATGGAAATGGATTGCATATATACTTTCTCTAGCAAGTTATACTTTTTGTATGTATTGTGCTCTTTAGATACGTAATTTTACCATTAACATTAGTGAAAGCAAAGAGCTCTAAGCTTACTTATCCCCTCATACTGTAGTCCAACACATAAAATAGTCATAATTAAAGTATGCACTGAGGATATTCCTATATAGTTTCTACTATTTTTTTATCACCTCCCTCCCCCCCCCTCTTATATTCACCCAACTTGGTGAATCCTTCAGCGGTATTAACCCGCTTCACAATGCTAATTTTTCCCGTCAGTACTGTAAGTCCTATTAGGTACAAGAGTTACCTTCTATTTCATGGGAGGAAATTAGTATCCTAAATTGTCCAATGTTGGAACCTCTCAGTTAAGAAGTTTGGTATTATGTATATAGTACAATTTAAAGTATCATTATATTAGGTGTTATTTCATGATAAAAGCGGTATTAATGTGACTTGTACAAATAAAAAAAATTGTAAGGTATCATTGCAAAACCAGCAATACTAAAAATCTATGTTGCAATAGAAACGTGGTTTGTCTTAGTAGCCCCAAGAATAGTTGTTTAGGACCTCCACATGATATAGGTCCCCTCTAGCTTGAGCATTTATATTTGGAGTGTAACAAGAATTAGGAGTTGTATTTTTGAAATGCGGCATGTAAATCTTGTGGTTACTCTTATACTCGATTAGCTAATGTCAACAAATGCTTGTTTCCATATTGTGGCAGTTATATTTATGATTGCTGGTTATATATGTATGTTTTATTGCTAAATACCTTAATAAAAAACTTTGATTTAAAAAAAAAATAAAAAAATTTAAATTAGTGTTTGTGATGCGGGAGGGCCTCGGTTTAGGGGTTAATAGGTAGTTTATGGGTGTTAGTGTACTTTTTAACAGTTTAGCTATGAGTTTTATGTTACAGATTTGTAGCGTAAAACTCATAACTACTGACTTTAGATGGCAATACAGATCTTGTCATTTTAGGCTGTAACGCTCGCTTTTTGGCCTCATTGCAAAATTCGTAATACCAGCGCTATGGGAATCCCATGAAAAAATGTAATTTTTAGGAGTGCGGTACTGACGTTGCAGTACAGGCTAAAAGGCTTGTAATGGCTGTGTTAGGGAAAATGATGCATTATGGGCCACAACGCTGCTATTTGAGTCATAACGCCAAACTCGTAATCTAACTGAATGTTATCTATATGGAACACATGAACTAGCACTGTCTAGCTGTGAAAACTGTCATAATAAGAGTCGACCTTCAAAGGCTTAGAAATTAGCATATGAGTTGACCTAGGTTTAGTTTTCAACAAAGAATACCAAGAGAACCAAGTGAATTTGATGATAAAAGTAAAATGGAAAGTTGTTTAAAATTGCATGCCATCTCTGAATTATGAAAGTTTAATTTTAACTTTATTTTCCCTTTACCAAATATGTATACACTTACTGAAAAATAAAAAACCTGTATTCTGAAAGAGACATGCAGGAACACATACTAAACCCAGGCACACATATAAACTGAGACAGGCAGACAAACTGATGCTTTTACTAATGAAGTACAAAAAAACACACACATTGATACCTACATATACACAACAAGCACTCCAAATTATCTCTGAAATCTCTGGGACAGTAAACACCTTGTAATTACAAAACATTTATGTTGTGTTGCTATACAATAACATATCAGCCACATAAACATTTTTAAAGCACATTAAGACCTAGTTTGCTTCAATTATTTTTTAGTTGCCAAACCCACCCAGTCTGCATACAACAAGGTTAGCCACTGTCACCGTTAGTATAAAATGCATTGTTTTGCAGTTCTTATTATTATTATCGGTTATTTGTAGAGCGCCAACAGATTCCTCAGCTCTAATATGATAAAGTCAAATAGGGACAGGTATATGTAGCATGGTTAGCCTTGAGAAGTCTGCAGGGATCATTTCAAGTTCTGAGAATTGTAAAATCTACCATTTTCAGAGGTAAATGACATGAAAAGGGGAAAAATAATAAAAGAATATTGCAACGTTGCTTCATTTCATATAACTAAACATTTTCTCAAGTTGTTTACTGTTCCTGTAATGCTTAACCTTATATACTTACATTATAATGTTGATTTAATAATCAGTGACTGTATGTTGCATATTAAATAATGAGTTCTTTATTTTTTTTACATTTGTAGCCAGTGTAACCCCACCTGACAGTACAGCAACCTCTTATGAACCTAGCACTAGTATATCAACAGTGCACACTACGGAAAACACAACAGTGAATGCTACGGAGAGCACAACAGTGCACACTACTAACAGCACAAAAGCTAATGATACTGACAGCTCAACATCAAGCCCTTACAGTAAGTTACAAATCTGTTCATCATTTATTGGTGTTAAACTGGTAAAAAATACATTTCTTCCTGGTACTGTTAGAGCTGGCAAAGATTTTTAGTTTTGTTCATAATACTAGCACTAGATGGCGATGCATGCAAATCAGTAACTTCAGGAAGAACAGCTGCCAATTTGCTTTCTATCATACAGTACTAGCAAATGCCCTATAACTTCGTAAAGGATCTACAAGCAAGAGTTGTTGCTTAAAACTTTGCACTGTGTAGGTAAACTCCCTAAAAAGGGAGGTGAGACCCCTCAGACTCACCAAAGGAATTATTCAACTGCCAAAAAGGGAGCACTTTTAAAGCTAAAACCTATATAGTAAATGTAAATAAAATAGAATAAACTGTAGTATAATATATAATATAAAATGTATTTAACCAGTAATATAAGTGAGATATTTTTAAGTTTTAAATAATTTTTATACTATATATTATACTACAATGCTATATTATTTACAACTACTATATATAGGTTTTAGCTGTTCTAGCATTCCCTTAATAATGTCTTTTTGGTAGTTAGTAAAGGATGATACATTCATGGTCCCAGATTTCAAAGACAAGAGTGTACTAAAGCAGGAGTTGTGACTGTGCACATACGTTTAGTAAGGATATACCATAATCATTTATCTACAACACTGTACATACATGGGTTGTAATATGTAAAATTGGTGTACAAATTGAGACAGAAATATACAAGGACCTTGTTTCCAAAACAGCTTGGTATATAAGTTGTAATAGATAGACATACAAGATAGAGATGTTTCTTCAAGAGTAAATTGATTGTAGTTCATAAAGGATATTGAGTGTGCAGGCAGTATTTTGGCCATGATTTTATGGAGTTAGAGTGCGTATTTCTCTAAATAGGCATGTTTTAAAGTTTTTAAATCTGTGTAAGAGAGTTCCACAAGACAGGAGCAACATGAGTGATGTCCTAAAGGTGTAAGTGGAAATTAGTGGTGACATTGGACGATAGGCTTAGATTAGCAGTTGATCATAGCTAGGTGAGTAATTGGAGACAAGGTGAGGTGTGTAGGAAGATACAGGTTAGAACTTTGGATTTCACGATGAGGCTACTGGAAGCCAGTAAAGCGTCAACATAAACTGTAAATAGTAGATGATGTGGATGAAACTGAAAACAAAGATGCAGGGATGGACTGTTGAATATTAGGCCACTGGAAGGATCTTAAAGTAATCAACCTGTGATATAAGCAAGTGCATCGGCCTTTTGTTGTGTCTTGAGTGAAATGTGTGATATCCCTTCACTGTATTTAATCTTAAACACACCCTCTCTCCCACTACAATTAACCCTACTAGTAATACAAACCACATTAGCAACTAGGGCTCAGTTTGTATCTCCCTCCCAAAAAAATGTGTCCCTCTCATCAAAAGGACCACTCCATTGTAACCTTCTCTATCTTTTAAGGGATCACCTACAAATCCTGACCCTAGTGCAGCCCTCATACCACAAAAACTACCACCACAACCAACATAATTTCAGCACACAATGGAACTGCAAGAACCTATGTGATGTCCCTCTGACTATTTTACCTTTTATTTTCCTACCTTTCTATTTCTGTTTTTCAGTTACAAATACCACCAATACGTTAAATGGTACATTATCCCCAGAAGGTATGTTTTTTTTTGTTTTTTAAATAACACCTATTTATGAAGTTTTCAAATTATTTGATTGACATAATAAAGATGTGTGAATATATTTCAGGGGCCGAAGAACTCAAAGGTCTGTCAGAGAACCCTGGACTGGTTGCTGTCATCTGTATATTTGTGTCTATTCTCTGCATTGCTCTTGTTGTCACGGCTGTAAAGTTCTGCCAGAAAAGTGAACCAGAATTCCAAAAACTGGATGAAGTCCCCATGGTATGTTGTAAATATTTATACCGTTATTGGGCTACATCATAGACAGTCAGACTATCAATGGGTCCTCAATGTAAAGGTGAGATCATGTTCGAAATTCATTGAGGCTTGTTTCACTTAATGATTCCAGCAAAACGTCAGAGGACACCCCTGAAATTTTTAAATTGAATTTGTCTGTTTAGTAATGTTTTCAAGGTGATTTTGTGATACTGACATCTCTTTCAGTTTAACTTGTTCTATGCATTGAGAAATTAATGGTTGCAAAATAGATGTGCCTTCATGAATTATAATAGAAAAATCTAAAAGAAAAAATCAGCAGCCAGACAACGTAGATGACAAGAAAGTTCTGTTTATTTCAACAACAGTCATGGAAAATCACAGACAGGAACACCTTTTCAGGCGATACTTTCCAAGCTCAACGTACCTGGAACTTTGTTAACAATAATACTGACACCTATACTTAGTGATTGAATACTCCAGACATCACTTTATGTCACTTTATGTTACAGGCTGCACATTAGTACTGACTATATTTAGCGGTTTGTTCTGTCCTACATCTGTTGCTTTTTAATGAATTATAATAGAGCAGATCTTGCAATTGTAACGCAGGGCTGGTACAAATCTTTGAAATTCTAGAATTTCCCAATTTTTGAGCTGCAATGTGGCTGCAAGATTTTTTTTCTTTAGCAAAACATTTGTTTCAGAAATCATTTCATTAAATGAAGACCAATGAATCAGAACAATTTCTGGAATCAGATTTAGGGTACAATGAACTAAAATCACTGATCTTGTGAGATTATCTAATAAGTCTCTTCAGTAATGTGAGGTAACTTAAAGAATTTTAGAAAGGCAAATTTTAGCTTGAGCGCAGTTTAACTGGTTGTGCAGAGTTCTAGATGTGACACATGCATTACAATAGACTGCTCATTCCTCGCATCCCAACAAACAAGGAATTTGCGAGATTTCTCCATGCAGGTGAGTTTTTCATCATTCGGCCCTTAGTGAGAGAAGTAATAGTAAAATATTCAAGATATAAGTTGAGTTGTAATGAAAACATTCAGACCTATTAGAAGAGCATTTTGGGAGATATTATAGGTGCACTTAGGTACATTAGATGTATGAAAAGGTTACGGAGGAAATCAATGCAGTTTTAGAGAGATTACAGGGATCCTGATGATCAAAACGCACCTGCATGAAGAGAAATAACCAAAATCTTTGGGGGCTTTTGTGAACATTTTATAGCAATGTAGGTGTTTTTCCACACTCAGAACCTGCCTAGAGAGATAAACGGCTCTCAAGCTAAAAAGTACTGATGAGACCTCTTAGATAATCTCTCTTTAGATCATCAAGCCCTTGGAGGGATTACTGGAGCAGTTTGAAGAAGAAATATAGGTTTAACTATAGGAGGGATTTTGCTTTGTTTTTTGCGCGTCTAATACCAAGAACCGTGGTTGACAAAGTTAATAAATCACCACCCCTTTTATAAAATTCATACGCCTAGATTTAGAGTTTTGCGACCAAAGGGGTGCGTTAGCTATGCGTGTTTTTTTCTAGCGCTGCTTCTAAACAACGCTGGTATTTAGAGTTCTCTGAAGGGCTGCGTTAGGCTCCAAAAAGGGAGCGTACAGGCATATTTACCACCACTTCAACTCTCAATACCAGCGTTGCTTACGGTAGCAGCTAGCTGGAAAAACGTGCTCGTGCACGATTCCCCCATAGGAAACAATGGGGCAGTTTGGGCAGAAAAAAAACCTAACACCTGCAAAAAAGCAGCGTTCAGCTCCTAACGCAGCCCCATTGTTTCCTATGGGGAAACACTTTCTAAGTCTGCACCTAACACCCTAACATGAACCCCGAGTCTAAACACCCCTAACCTTACACAATTAACCCCTAATCTGCCGCTCCGGACACCGCCGCCACCTACATTATCCCTATGAACCCCTAATCTGCTGCCTCTAACATCGCCGACACCTACATAATATTTATTAACCCCTAATCTGCCCCCCCAACGTCGCCGCTACCTTACCTACACTTATTAACCCCTAATCTGCCAACCGGACCTCGCCGCCACTCTAATAGATGTATTAACCCCTAAACCGCCGCACTCCCACCTCGCAAACCCTATAATAAATAGTATTAACCCCTAATCTGCCCTCCCTAACATCGCCGACACCTAACTTCAAGTATTAACCCCTAATCTGCCGACCGGACCTCACCGCTACTATAATAAATGTATTAACCCCTAAAGCTAAGTCTAACCCTAACCCTAACACCGCACAAAGTTAAATATAATTTTATTCTAACTAAATAAATTAACTCTTATTAAATAAAGTATTCCTATTTAAAGCTAAATACTTACCTGTAAAATAAACCCTAATATAGCTACAATATAACGAATAATTATATTGTAGCTATTTTAGGATTTATATTTATTTTACAGGCAACTTTGTATTTATTTTAACTAGGTACAATAGCTATTAAATAGTTATTTACTATTTAATTGCTACCTAGTTAAAATAATTACAAAATTACCTGTAAAATAAATCCTAACCTAAATTACAATTAAACCTAACACTACACTATCAATAAATTAATTAAATAAATTAACTACAATTACATACAATTAAATAAACTAAACTAAATTACAAAAAATAAAAAAAGATTACAAGATTTTTAAGCTAATTACACCTACTCTAAGCCCCCTAATAAAATAACAAAGCCCCCCAAAATAAAAAAAAATTCCCTACTCTAATCTAAATTAAAAAAGTTAACAGCTCTATTACCTTACCAGCCCTTAAAAGGGCTTTTTGCGGGGCATGCCCCAAAGAAATCAGCTCTTTTGCCTGTAAAAAAAAAACACAATACCACCCCCCAACATTACAACCCACCACCCACATACCCCTACTCTAACCCAAATCCCCCTTAAATAAACCTAACACTACCCCCCTGAAGATCTCCCTACCTTGAGTCATCTTCACCCAGCCGAGCACCGATGGACCAAAAGAAGACATCCGGAGCGGCAGAAGTCTTCATCCTATCCGGGCAGAAGGGGACATCCGGACCGGCAGACATCTTCATCCAAGCGGCATCTTCTAGACCTCCGGCACGGAACATCCTTCTTCAACGACAACTACCCGACGAATGAAGGTTCCTTTAAGTGACGTCATCCAAGATGGCGTCCCTCGAATTCCGATTGGCTGATAGAAATTAAGGTAGGAAAAATCTGATTAGCTGATTGAATCAGCCAATCAGATTCAAGTTCAATCAGATTGGCTGATCCAATCAGCCAATCAGATTGAGCTCGCATTCTATTGGCTGTTCCGATTAGCCAATAGAATGCAAGCTCAATCTGATTGGCTGATTGGATCAGCCAATCAGATTTTTCCTACCTTAATTCCGATTGGCTGATAGAATCCTATCAGCCAATCGGAATTTGAGGGACGCCATCTTGGAAGACATCATTTAAAGGAACCTTCATTCAGCGAGTAGATGTCGGTAGAAGAGGATGGATCCGCGTCTGCTGGAAGAAGATGGCTCCGCTCCGCTCCGGATGGATGAATATAGAAGATGCCTCTTGGATGAAGATGTCGACCGTTCCGGATGTCCTCTTCTGCCCGGATAGGATGAAGACTTATGCTGCTCCGGATGTCTTCTTTTGGTCCATCGGTGCTCGGCTGGGTGAAGACGACACAAGGTAGGGAGATCTTCAGGGGGGTAGTGTTAGGTTTATTTAAGGGGGGTTTGGGTTAGAGTAGGGGTATGTGGGTGGTGAGTTGTAATGTTGGGGGGTGGTATTGTGGGTTTTTTACAGGCAAAAGAGCTGATTTCTTTGGGGCATGCCCCGCAAAAAGCCCTTTTAAGGGCTGGTAAGGTTATAGAGCTGTTAAATTTTTTAATTTAGATTAGGGTAGGGAATTTTTTTATTTTGGGGGGGCTGTTATTTTATTAGGGGGCTTAGAGTAGGTGTAATTAGCTTAACATTCTTGTAATCTTTTTTTATTTTTTGTAATTTAGTGTTTGGTTTTTTTTGTAATTTAGTTTAGTTTATTTAATTGTAGGTAATTGTAGTTAATTGATTTAATTTATTTATTGATAGTGTAGTGTTAGGTTTAATTGTAACTTAGGTTAGGATTTATTTTACAGGTAATTTTGTAATTATTTTAACTAGGTAGCTATTAAATAGTAAATAACTATTTAATAGCTATTCTACCTAGTTAAAATAAGTACAAAGTTGCCGGTAAATTAAATATAAATTCTAAAATAGCTACAATATAATTAATCGTTATATTGTAGCTATATTAGGGTTTATTTTACAGGTAAGTATTTAGCTTTAAATAGGATTCATTTATTTAATAAGAGTTAATTTATTTTGTTAGAATAAAATTAGATTTAACTTATGGGGGTGTTAGGGTTAGGGTTAGACTTAGCTTTAGGGGTTAATACATTTATTAGAGTAGCAGCGAGGTCCGGTCGGCAGATTAGGGGTTAATACTTGAAGTTAGGTGTCGGTGATGTTAGGGAGGGCAGATTAGGGGTTAATACTATTTATTATAGGGTTTTTGAGGCGGGAGTGAGGCGGTTTAGGGGTTAATACATTTATTAGAGTAGTGGTGAGATCCGGTCAGAAGATTAGGGGTTAATAAGTGTAGGTAAGGTAGCAGCGACATTGGGGGTGGCAGATTAGGGGTTAATAAATATTATGCAGGTGTCGGAGATGTTAGGGGCAGCAGATTAGGGGTTTATAGGTATAATGTAGGTGGCGGCGGTGTGCTGTCGGCAGATTAGGGGTTAAAAAAATGTATTAGAGTGGCAGCGATGTGGGGGGACCTCGGTTTAGAGGTACATAGGTAGTTTATGGGTGTTAGTGTACTTTAGAGCACAGTAGTTAAGAGCTTTATAAACCGGCGTTAGCCCAGAAAGCTCTTAACTACTGACTTTTTCCTGCGGATGGAGTCTTGTAGGTAGAGGCTCTACCGCTCACTTCAGCCAAGACTCTAAATACCGGCGTTAGGAAGATCCCATTGAAAATATAGGATACGCAATTTGCATAAGGGGATCTGTGGTATGGAAAAGTCGCGGCTTGGAAGTGAGCGTTAGACCCTTTCCTGACTAACTCTAAATACCAGCGGGCGGTAAAAAGCAGCGTTAGGACCCCTTAACGCTGCTTTTGACGGCTAACGCAGAACTCTAAATCTAGGCGATAGTTTTTACATTAAAGGGACATTAAACGACTGAGCACAGTTACACAAGAATAGTAACTACTCACTGTGGGCCAGATTACAAGTGGTGTGCTAATAATTGTATAGGACACTATAAGCAATAACGCTGGACTGTGCTAACATTAGCGTGCAACTTGATATTACAAGTCCATGATAAATGCCATTTACCAGAGAACGGTTAGTGTAGCCGACATTCTAATACAGCCTATACTTTCAATGGAGATTGTGACCACCATAAGGGCTAGATTACTAGTGGAGCACTTTTTGCTCTTGCGTTAACTTCAGTAGACAAAGGGCTTTTTAGTACGCAAACATTTGAAAAATGTTTGCAAAAAAACAAAACTACTAACACCCATACTCGCGCGCTAACCCAATCGCATTTTTTCAAGTGCTCTAAACCCGACATGAAACATTAATATTTCACATTCCAATGTTCTTCACACAGAAGAATATGTTCTTTTTATTCTTAAATAAATATTTCTATATATCCAATGTTTTTTTGGTAAAATATATATCTCTATCTATCTATCTCTCATCTATCTATCTATCTATCTATCTATCTATCTATCTCTCTCTTGATATATATATTTTATATATATATATATATATATACAGTATATATATATATGCAATATATATCTATATATATTCATATAGATATACTGCATAGGTAAAGATATATAATTTACAAAATACAATTGCTGTGAAAAGCATTACTGGGCTAAAAAGTTGCACCCAGGTGGTAAATCGCCATAGAACAGGCTAACAATGTTATTGAGCCAGTTGTTCGTTCCTGTGAGTGCACTTCTCTCTGTATGTATATATATATATATATATATATATATATATATATATATATACATATATATATATATATAAAGAAATATCTGTTTAAAAATAAAAATATTTGTTGTGATGAAATGTAAAGTATTCCTAATGCATCTTCGGCTTGAGCACAGTTTAGGGTTAGAACGCAAGCGATTACTATTAATGCTTTTTGTAGCGTGCCCTATAGAAGTCTATGGGGAGGAGGAGTTTGCGTGGTCATGATATCCAAAGTCCGGAAGTTAGCACGCCTGTGTTTTTCGTTAGTGCTCTAACTTTTTAGTTTAAACTTGTAATATGTGCGCTAATCCAGGCTAGCTTATTGTTTGTTTTGATCGTAGTTAGTACTCGAGTGAAAAAAAAACAATTAGCTTGCTGCTTGTAATCTGGTTCTGTGTTATTGCATGTCATTTTGTTCCTGCAGATCTTTTTCCAAATCAGATACTGAAGCTCTGCCTCTTCATACTGGGTGCTGCCATCAGGCAATCTCACACACTGTGACAGAAGCAGTGTGCATTTACATATCAATGAGGCTGTCAACTTTTTCACACTTGTATTATGTGCTTCAGGTTACTGTGCATGATACAGAGCAGGAGCTTTACATTTCTTTCATGTAATTGGCAAGAGTCCATAAGCTAGTGACGTATGGGATATACAATCCTACCAGGAGGGGCAAAGTTTCCCAAACCACAAAATGCCTATAAATACACCCCCCACCACACCCACAATTCAGTTTTACAAACTTTTCCTCCTATGGAGGTGGTGAAGTAAGTTTGTGCTAAGATTTCTACGTTGATATGCGCTTCTCAGCATTGTTGAAGCCTGATTCCTCTGAGTACAGCGAATGTCAGAGGGACGTGAAGGGAGTATCACTTATTGAATAGGATGATTTCCCTAACGGGGGTCTATTTCATAGGTACTATGTTATCGGTCGTAGAGATTCATCTCCTACCTCCCTTTTCAGATCAACGATATACTCTCAATTTACCATTACCTCTACTAATAACTGTTTTAGTACTGGTTTGGCTATCTGCTATATGTGGATGGGTGACTTTTTGATAAATATGTTTTTAATTACATAAGACACCTCAGCTATGGTTTGGCACTTTATGTATTTATATAAAGTTCTAAATATATGTATTGTACTTATATTTGCCATGAGTCAGGTTCATGTATTTCCATCAGCAGACTGTCAGTTTCATATTTGGGGAATTTAAACATTTCAAGAAATGTATTTCTTACCTGGGGTTTTAGTCTTTTTTTCAATTGACTACTTCTTGCTATTGCGGGTATTAGGCCTGCGGGTGCGTGAAATGCTAAACTTTATTGCGTCATTCTTGTGGCGAAAATTTTTTTGGCGCGGAAAAAGACGTTTATGACACAACTTCGTCATTTCCGGCATCATACGTAATACCGAGACCTTTCACATGGCGGCGTCATTAGTGACGCGAGTGTGTCATTTCCGGTTATTTTTGGTGCCAAAAAAGTTTACGTTACGTTGTGCGTCATACTTGGCGCCAAATTTTTTTTTCATTATTTCAATACCCTATTGATGTTTGCCTCTTGCTTTTTTTTCTCTATCAGAGGCCTATGCTTTTGCATTTTTTCCCATTCCTGAAACTGTCATATAAGGAAATAGATAATTTTGCTTTATATGTTGTTTTTTCTCTTACATTGAGCAAGATGTCCCAATCTGATCCTGCCTCAGAAGTTTCTGCTGGAACATTGCTGCCTGACATCGGTTCTACCAAAGCTAAGTGCATTTGTTGTAAAAGTGTAGAAATTATTCCACCAAATGTCGTTTGTAATAGTTGTCATGATAAACTTTTACATGCAGATAGTGTTTCCATCAGTAATAGTACATTGCCATTTGCAGTTCCTTCAACTTCTAATGTACATGATATACCTGTAAATTTTAAAGAATTTGTTTCTGATTCTA
The DNA here is from genome assembly GCF_027579735.1 of Bombina bombina. Taxonomy (NCBI): domain Eukaryota; kingdom Metazoa; phylum Chordata; class Amphibia; order Anura; family Bombinatoridae; genus Bombina; species Bombina bombina. The sequence goes on along the minus strand of NC_069500.1, from coordinate 781,671,861 downwards.
TTTTGAAGGCTTTGTCTGCATTTCCACGTCTTTTAAAACTTCTCATTTAGCTGATGAAATTTCAAATGACCAGCAACATAATAATTTATCCTCTTCTGATGAGGATCTATCTGATTCAGAAGATCCTTCCTCAGACATTGACACTGACAAATCTACTTATTTATTTAAAATAGAGTATATGCGTTCTTTATTAAAAGAAGTGTTAATTACTTTGGATATTGAGGTAACCAGTCCTATTGACGTTCAGTCTAATAAATGTTTAAATGCTGTTTTTAAACCTCCCGTGGTTTCCCCAGGGGTTTTTCTTATTCCTGAGGCTATTTCTGATATGATTTCTAGGGAATGGAATAAGCCAGGTACTTCTTTTATTCCTTCTTCAAGGTTTAAAAAATTGTATCCTTTACCAGCTAAATCTATAGAGTTTTGGGAAAAAATCCCCAAAGTTGATGGGGCTATTTCTACTCTTGCTAAACATACCACTATTCCTATGGAAGATAATACTTCCTTTAAGGATCCTTTAGATAGGAAGCTTGAATCCTATCTAAGGAAGGCCTATTTATATTCAGGTCATCTTCTCAGACCTGCTATTTCTTTGGCTGATGTTGCGGCTGCCTCAACTTTTTGGTTGGAGAATTTAGCGCAACGAGAATTGGATCCTGACATATCTAGCATTACTCGCTTACTGCAACATGCTAATAATTTTATTTGTGATGCCATTTTTGATATTATCAAAATTGATGTTAGATCCATGTCTTTAGCTGTATTAGCTAGAAGAGCTTTGTGGCTTAAATCTTGGAATGCTGATATGACATCTAAATCTAGATTACTATCTCTTTCTTTCCAACAAACAAAGGTGGAACAGCACCAAAGGACAGGAGTGCAGGTGTAGACAGGTGAACTGCCACTTCACCAAAAGGATATCCAAAACAAAGACGGTGTCCACAGCTCTCCAATGTTAAAATAAATCTTTATTTAGGACATATAAGTGCAACGTTTCGAGGTTAACACCTCTTAATCATGCATAGGCTGACACATTACTGAAACAACTTTTATACCTGTTGATTTGGCACCACAGGGCCCACAACTTGAAAAAATGTAACACTAGCGACACCTGCTGACATATATTTACATTACAATAAAAACATTCTATATATATATATATACACATACTTAAAATAAAATGTTGATGTGACAAATATAGCATACAATTTTATATTGTAAGGAAATTTCTTTGTTAGTTAACCCCTTAATGACCCCAATGTACCCTGTATGTCACTGGTCGTTAAGGGTTTTTTCAGGACATGATAGCACAAGTCTAGCAAGAACACGCTATTAATGCCCTCCCTCCAGCAGGCTTTGTGGAATAGAGCAGTCTCAACGCTGGTGGCAAGACTGCGCTTTAAAACAATCAAGTCCCAAAAAAAGGCCAGTGAAATACAGGGTACGTCGCTGGTCCTTAAGGGGTTAATGATTTCCTACATTAACATTTGTTTTTGATGCTTGGGTCCATCCAAGACCCCTAGTGGAATCCCTCCCAAAGAGTCAGTTACTTTGAGTGAGAAGAATAGTCAGTAGTGAACAAAAATGTATTCAACGCATAGATGAAATGGCAGACAAATTTATAGAAAGAGGCTACCCAAATAAACTCATTGAAGAAAAAAAAGAGTGAGGTATTAAAGCACGACAATAGGAAAAATGTCTCTAAACAAAAAGAGAACAGGATGGTTTTCATTTCCCAGTACAGTCACTTTAGTAAGGAGATCACGAAAAGTATAAGAAAGCATTGGCACATACTAAGTGACTGTAATGAGAAAATACCTATTTTTAAGAATCCACCTTTAATGGCTCACAGATGTGTAAAAAACTTGAGAGACCATTTGGTCAAGTCTGATGTGGGCCCTAGTAAAGGCAACATTCAAACATACATAGGTAGTAAAAATTATGGCACATACCCATGCTTAAACTGCATGAGTTGTAGTTCCATAATTAAAGGGAAATCTTTTTACCACCCACACAATGGTACTAGATATGACATCAAAGGCTTCTATACATGTGATACTACCCATTTAGTATATTTAATAAAGTGTCCTTGTTCTTTTATTTACCTAGGTGAGACCACCCGTAAGGTAAAAGACAGGATGAGCCAACATCACTCCAATATACGTTGTAAAAATAAGGAAGCTCCTGTATCTAGCCATTTCATTGAGAAAGGCCATAACATTAGCCAAATGAGATGGCAAGTCATTGACCACATAAAAGTACAAAGAAATGGTCAAGATAGAGAAATACTATTGAAACAAAAAGAATCTTGGTGGATTTACAAGTTAGATACTATGGCCCTTAGGGGTCTCAACAGAGAATTAGACATGTCTGTTTACTTATAACAATTGTTAACCATAAGAATAACCTACTATGACAATACATGTCTCAATTCTTATGTTGATTAAATAGTTTAATTTTCATTTTATTCCCTTATCCATCAAACTTAGTTTTCAAATTAAATTAATTTTTTTCTTTTTAAACTTGACAATCCCCATAAAATATCTAATTGTCTATGTATAAAACTCACTCCTAAAGTCTAATATGTATATACATTATTACTGTTCACAAAAATTAAGGGAAATGAAACAGAACCAAAAAATTGTCTCTTTAAGTGATTGACTTATTATACAATATAAATGGTTAATACATATAAAGTGAATTTTTTCTGTGTATAACATGAATCTTCTACATATACAATGAATTTTCCCATATATAATGAATTTAATACAATGAGTTTCATAATAAATTGTTCCAAATTTCCTAAATTTTTTCCATATACCTAGGTAGGTATCTAATCAATTTAATAATAGTCAAATACTATGAACTTGCAAGCATCAAAAACAAATGTTAATGTAGGAAATCATTAACTAACAAAGAAATTTCCTTATCATATAAAATTGTATGCTATATTTGTCACATCAACATTTTATTTTAAGTATGTGTATATATATATAGAATGCTTTTATTGTAATGTAAATATATGTCAGCAGGTGTCGCTAGTGTTACATTTTTTCAAGTTGTGGGCCCTGTGGCGCCAAATCAACAGGTATAAAAGTCGTTTCAGTAATGTTTCAGCCTATGCATGATTAAGAGGTGTTAACCTCGAAACGTTGCACTTATATGTCCTAAATAAAGATTTCTTTTAACATTGGAGAGCTCTGGACACCCTCTTTGTTTTGGATCTCTTTCTTTCCAAGGTAATCGTTTATTTTGTTCTTAGTTGGATTCTATTATTTCAACTATCACTGGAGGAAAAGGAGTTTTTTTGCCTCAGGATAAAAAACCTAAGGGTAAATCTAAGGCTTCTAACCGTTTTTGTTCCTTTCGTCAGAATAAGGAACAAAAACTCAATCCTCCTCCCAAGGAATCTGCTTCCAGTTGGAAGCCTTCCTCAAATTGGAATAAATCCAAGCCATTTAGGAAACCAAAGTCTGCCCCTAAGTCCGCATGAAGGTGCGGCCCTCATTCCAGCTCAGCTGGTAGGGGGCAGATTAAGGTTTTTCAAGGATTTTTGGATAAAATCTGTCCAAAATCATTCAGAGCATTGTCTCTCAAGGGTATCGAATATAATTCAAAGTAAGACCTCCTGTGAGAAGATTTTTTTGTAGACAATTGGGAGGCGGATTATCTCAGCCACCAGACTTTACATCCAGGGGAGTGGTCTCTGCATCCGGATGTGTTTTCTCAGTTTGTTCAGATGTGGGGTCTTCCAGAGATAGATCTCATGGCCTCTCATCTAAACAAGAAACTTCCCAGATACCTGTCCAGGTCCAGGGATGTTCAGACGGAAGCAGTGGATGCACTGACACTTCCTTGGTGTTATCATCCTGCTTACATCTTCCAGCCTCTAGTTCTCCTTCCAAGACTGATCTCCAAAATCATCATGGAATAGTCTTTGTGTTGCTGGTGGCTGCAGCATGGCCACACAGGTTTTGGTATGGGGATCTGGTGCAGATGTCCAGTTGCCCACCTTGGCCACTTCCGTTACGGCCGGACCTACTATCTCAAGGTCCGTTTTTCCATAAGGATCTCAAATCATTAAATTTGAAGGTGTGGAAATTGAATGCTTAGTTCTAAGTCATAGAGGTTTCTCTGACTCAGTGATTAATACTATGTTACAAGCTCGTAAATCTGTCTCTAGAAAGATTTATTATAGAGTTTGGAAGACTTACATTTCATGGTGTTCTTCTCATAAATTCTCCTGGCATTCTTTTAGAATTCCTAGAATTTTACAGTTCCTTAAGGATGGTTTGGATAAGGGTTTGTCTGCAAGTTCCTTGAAAGGACAAATCTCCGCTCTTTCTGTTTTATTTCACAGAAAGATTGCTATACTTCCTGATATTCACTGTTTTGTACAGGCTTTAGTTCGTATTAAGCCTGTGATTAAATCAATTTCTCCTCCTTGGAGTCTTAATTTGGTTCTGAAGGCGTTACAGGCTCCTCCATTTGAGCCTATGCATTCTTTGGACATTAAACTACTTTCTTGGAAAGTGTTGTTCCTTTTGGCTATCTCTTCTGCTAGAAGAGTTTCTGAGCTATCTGCTCTTTCTTGTGAGTCTCCTTTTCTGATTTTTCATCAGGATAAGGCAGTTTTGCGGACTTCTTTTCAATTTTTACCTAAGGTTGTGAATTCTAACAACATTAGTAGAGAAATTGTTGCCCATTCCTTATGTCCTAATCCTAAGAATTCTTTGGAGAGATCCTTACATTCTTTGGATGTGGTAAGAGCTTTGAAATATTATGTGGAAGCTACTAAAGATTTCAGGAAGACTTCTAGTCTATTTGTTTTATTTTATGGTCTTAAGAAAGGTGAGAAGGCTTTTGCTAGTTCCTTGGCTTCTTGGTTGAAACTTATTTGGAGTCAGGTCAGGCCCCGCCTCAGAGAATTACAACTCATTCTACTAGATCAGTTTCCACTTCATGTGCTTTTAAGAATGAAGCTTCAGTTGATCAGATTTGCAAAGCGGCGACTTGGTCCTCTTTGCATACATTTACTAAATTCTACCGTTTTGAAGTATTTGCTTCTTCGGAAGCAGTTTTTGGTAGAAAAGTTCTTCAGGCAGCAGTTTCAGTTTTATTCTTCTGATTTTGATTTAAGTTTTTTTCTTTCAAAGATGAAATAAACTTATTTTTGTTTTGGGTTGTGGATTAATTTTTTCAGCGGAATATGGCTGTTTTTATTTTTATTCCCTCCCTCTCTAGTGACTCTTGAGTGGAAGACTCCACATCTTGGGTATTGATATCCCATATGTCACTAGCTCATGGACTCTTGCCAATTACATGAAAGAAAACATAATTTATGTAAGAACTTACCTGATAAATTCATTTCTTTCATATTGACAAGAGTCCATGAGGCCCACCCTTTATATGGTGGTTATGATTTTTTGTATAAAACACAATTATTTCCAAATTTCCTTTGTTGATCCTTTCTACTCCTTTCTTTATCACCCCACTGCTTGGCTATTCGTTAAACTGAATTGTGGGTGTGGTGAGGGGTGTATTTATAGGCATTTTGAGGTTTTGGAAACTTTGCCCCTCCTGGTAGGATTGTATATCCCATATGTCACTAGCTCATGGACTCTTGCCAATATGAAAGAAATGAATTTATCAGGTAAGTTCTTACATAAATTATGTTTTTTCAAATGGCTGCATTGCTCTATATTCGTGCTCAGTGCTTTTGCAAATATATTTTGTGTAACTAAACTGTGTAAAAATGCAAAAAAAAGTAATGCTCACAATGTATCATACACACTACCTCCAAGCAAATGATACAGTTGTCAAAAAGTGGGCAATATTGATCTTTTAGTGTGCACTGCTTTGTCACAGGCTGTCAAAATACCTAAGCTCCAAGATTGCGGCACAGAGTATGAAGAGGTGGAGCTTCAGTATCTGGCACCTTTAAAGGGACATTAAACATTATTTAATTTGTCCTCTTTTACTGTAATTCCATTCTGACATTGTGAGCGTTTCAGTTCCTGTCAGAAATGGAAGTGCAGAACACTGTTATATCCCACACAGCTATTGGCTGCACACTCTAGTGACCTATTTATAACTGTCCTGTCCCTAATTGGCCACAGCAGAGAAGGTAACCTAAGTTACAACATGGAAGCACCCATTGTTTTATAGACACTATGGGGCCTATCTATCAAGCTCCGAATAGAACTTGAGGGCCCGTGTTTCTGGCGAGCCTGCAGGCTCGCCAGAAACAGCAGTTATGAAGCAGTGGTCTAAAGACTGCTGCTCCATAACCATGTCTGCGAGCTCTGAGCAGGCGGACAGACATCGCCGGAATTCAACACGATCGAGTACGATCGGGTTGATTGAAACCCCCCTGCTGGCAGACGATTGGCCATGAGTCTGCAGGGGGTGGCATTGCACCACAGCTCTTGTGAGCTGCTGGTGCAATGCTGAATACGGAAAGCGTATTGCTCTCCGCATTCAGCAATGTCTGTCGAACCTGATCCGCACTGTCGGATCAGGTCCTACAGACATTTCATAAATAGGCCTCTAAAACTTTACACTTATTTCGTCAATATTTAAACAGCTAATGAAACTTTAAAAAATACATCTACATGTTATTCTCAGACTTATCTTTTCTTTGAATGCATCATTCTGTCTTGCATTTATTTAATGTTTAATGTCCCTTTAAGCTATTAAAACAGGAAAACTGATTTGAAAAGAGTTGCAGGAACAGTAAGTAATCCAATATTGTGGTATCTTTTGCAGTTTAGTTGAACACTTTAATGCCCCTTTAATAGAGGAGCTATAGAGAGTGGTTATAATAACAGTAAGGGAGGAACTACAGGTGGATGTTATAGGAGCAAGAAGGGAGTTGTATACAAAACTATGTTCAAAACTTTTATGGGAGTATCTCTCCAGTATCTTACAGCCTAATAGTTCCTTCCCAATAGGGTGAAATAAATGTTTATACTAAATAAATGTGTATTTGTCTCTTTTTACAGAACGGCATAAATGAAGAAGCTCCTTTTGCACGCTACCCTCCCAAGTAGTTCAGTTGATGGACGTTAATCAGTGAATTGTAATCTACAGAACCTGTTCTAAAAGAATACTCTCCAGTGTTTCTGTAATATATATATATTTTATAATTAAACCGTAGGTAACTTAAGCATAAGCGGTGCAGATTAATGGAAAGAGATACATTCATACATACTGTACATACGCAAAGCAGTTTGGCTTATTAGCAAACACATTTATACACAATGCTGTAGAGTAGACACAGTTATATAAAGACGTGCATTAATACACACTCCCATAAACAGACCATTGTTTAGTAAATGCTTTCATAGGATAAAATAGCAATATAGTGTTCCAGTTCTGAAGCTAACTGTTCAAGGAACTATCTAGTTCTTTTTACACTGTACATCTTATACCCTAATAGCTCCCTCAACCTTTCGTGAACCTTTATGATAAGATTTGAAATAGTTAGTTTTATCTCATCCATAGAGAGAAATCGCACAAAATCTTTGGGGTCTTTTTTGTGCATTATTTTGTAAATTATGTATCTCCCCCTCACATCCGGAACCTGCATAGGGATATAAATAGCTCACAAGGTAAAGTTTGACTTTCAAAAATTCTTTGAGGAACCTCACAGTACTGACTAGACTTCGTAGATAATCTCACCAGAGCGAACAGCTTTAAATCATTGGGCCCCCAGTGACATAAAAATATCTAGTCCCTGTGTTATCCTTGGTAGTACATTTCTCTAAATTTACCAATGGTAGAACTTCATCTAAAGTTGCTCAACGCTATTCAAATCTTTTAATTAAATAAAGCTTCTCCGTAAATCTCACTCACCTTTGTATTTGTTAATAGATGGCTCTCATTTATTTGAAATTGAATTTAAAAAATTGAGACACTTTAAATAATGTTTCAGTCTTAGGGCCCAATTTTATAAAGCTCTGTGCTCAGGCACGATTAGGATTGTCAACCCTCCCATGTTTACTGTGTTCTCCTGCATTTAATACATTTTCCCCTGTCACACAGCTCCCGTATTATGCCTCTTCCTAGTCCTCAATCTCTTGTGTTGTGGTGGGTTCAGCACAACCAAGAGTATTGACTCAGCAGCAACTGACTAGTTAATGATTTCTCAAGTGTCAAGGGACATAATTTAGGGGCAGATAGCTCAGCTCTAGCTAATGTTATTTGCATTGATTGTTAGAATGGTTGTAAGGTGCTCAGTTGAAGTGTCCACTACTGTGATGGGTAGGTCCTATAAACAATAGAATTCAAGTAAGTGCTGGGTAGCCCCTGTTTATAGCAATAAAATCCCTGTGTGACCATGCACTGAATGAGAGCATTGTGTGTGGTGCTCAAACGTAGCTGATGGTACTGACAGTGAGTCAGGTACAGATGCAGATTAGTGATGCTGTTAGTTGTGGGCATGTTAAGCTGGCTGGTGAAGCAGAATGGACAAAAGCAGCAGGATGTCCTGCAGATGGTGACATGTGGTTTGCATTCTCTGTATATCAGGAAGCTCCTGCCCATGGAGGAGGCAAACATTAAGGTTTAAACCATCTATTCCGTCCTTCTTACTGACTAATACCCTTATCTAGTAAATAAGACACAACACCATTTGTTTGGGAGAAAGAACCGGTCACGGTTCACGTTTATTAAATAAACGCTTTAACTTGTGCCTAAGAGTCATTCCAATTACCCTTAGGCACTTGATCAACCTATCAACGAAACTTGGCAACAAGTTCGTAATCCTCAACGTTGGCGGCATCTCACCCTAACCTAGCCCCTATTAGCAGATGGTCAAGGCCCCTTTCGATACCTGCAGCGTGACACCCGGCTGTCACGCCCCATGGCACTCAGAGAGAGCTGTGATGTTCAGAGGTCTTCGGTCCAATTGCGAGGGAGAGGACCCCCAGGCCGGCGCCTGGCAGGCATAACCCCTCCCTTTTCCCCGGACCGTCACTCTTCTCTCCTTGTGCCCGCTCCCCAGGGCATTGACCACCCGCCTGTTGAGGCATATCCAACCAGCCCAGTAAGGCACCCCCTGTCAGCCGAATCGTACAACTCAACTTCAGGGGTGGCTAGCTACATTAAAGGCTCGGTCTTACTGAAGGCTAGCTCAATTAAACCCACCCCTGCCGAGCCAAACTCACCCTAACAGCCGCATCGTAGCCGCCAATTTCTTCTTCCAGGGACGGGTGGGCGGGGAAACCTTCTCCTTGAAGTCTGGAAACCGAAAGAGGCTGATCTCACTGTTGCAGGACCCTATAAAGGTAAGAAAACAGACACCTCCTTCCCCTTTGCAACATTGTAACAACACATTTAGCATTACTCCAGACTTCAAGTTGGTAAACCCTTAATTTTGTTACAGGCCCACTAGAGGGCCCTCCACTACCATAAGGTTTAAACCATCTATTCCGTCCTTCTTACTGACTAATACCCTTATCTAGTAAATAAGACACAACACCATTTGTTTGGGAGAAAGAACCGGTCACGGTTCACGTTTATTAAATAAACGCTTTAACTTGTGCCTAAGAGTCATTCCAATTACCCTTAGGCACTTGATCAACCTATCAACGAAACTTGGCAACAAGTTCGTAATCCTCAACGTTGGCGGCATCTCACCCTAACCTAGCCCCTATTAGCAGATGGTCAAGGCCCCTTTCGATACCTGCAGCGTGACACCCGGCTGTCACGCCCCATGGCACTCAGAGAGAGCTGTGATGTTCAGAGGTCTTCGGTCCAATTGCGAGGGAGAGGACCCCCAGGCCGGCGCCTGGCAGGCATAACCCCTCCCTTTTCCCCGGACCGTCACTCTTCTCTCCTTGTGCCCGCTCCCCAGGGCATTGACCACCCGCCACAAGAGCCAGGCGAACTCTTGCCGCCAAACCAACCAACAGGAACCCAGTAATAAACCACACTTTAACTAATCATAACCATAAAAAACATAACAATTTCAACAGATTGCAGATACAACAATTTAACCCAAACTTTAATGAATAATCCCCAACAAGGCTCCCCTGATGTCCCTTAGAAACATATCCAACCCTACGTCCGTAAGGTGGACTCCATCAGGCCTAAATAGGTCCCTTTTGTCGGCCGTTATGCTTTCGTGCCTGACCACGAAACCACCAATGCCCGTGACCGCTCTTCCCATCTCCCTATTCACCTTTTTGCGCACATTATATGCAGCCCTCTGTGTGACAATGTGCCGCCATTGCAGTCGAGCAACTACATTTGACCACCCCAAAGTCACACCCTGCAACCAAGTGTGCATCCATTGCACATCCGCTGTCATTCTTCTGATCAAATCCAGCGCGGGCATTGCCCCCAAGTCATTTCCCCCGAGGTGCAGCACTAAAACATTAGGCCGCCCCCACCTTTTGTGTGCCTCCTGTAAAAGTGCAGGCAAATCAGCCCACGACAGTCCCCTGCGCCCTAACCACCGAAAGCTTGCCTTGGACGTTGGGAATCCAAGTTGCTGACCTTCCGGCGATCGTAACGCCCTGAGATGAGCCCAGTGGATGTATGAATGGCCTACCATCCATACACGAACCGGAGGTGCTTTCGCATTCACAACACCTGATAAAACAGAGAACACCACCATGAAAAAACTGCCCTTGCACAACCTGGGTCCCCTCCCCCACAAAAAACCCCCTTTGGAAGTATGGACCCGCCCACATGTCTGTGCTCTAGCAGTGTCCTTTATCAGGTCTAATATAAGTCTTGTACTGGGACGACTTCCATCTACCCAAGCGCTTAATCTCCGCCACCGTAACTCCCTTTTGCGCTGCGCTGGTCGCCGCGCCTATTCTAAACGAGTGCGGGGCGATCCTGCCCGGATCCAACCCGGCCTCCTTTGCCGTCTTCGCCAATACCTGGCGGAATTGAAAAACCGAGAGGGCCGAACCGTCCTCATGTATCAGGAGCAGTTGCCCTCCCGCCGGCCTCACCTTCAGGTATTGCTCCAAGCATGCCACTGGGCAGCAATCCTCAAAGTCTTGACGTTCAAGGGGCAGCCATGCCCCCACCCCCTCCTGGTCCGTCTTGGACCTGGGTATGAACAACAGGAGCCCCTCGTCCGTCAAACGGACATGCTCCAACTGCACTCCACCTCGACCTTTCTCCTTTGCAGACGCCACAAGCTCCCCCACCCTGAGGGCTCCCGCAAACGCCAACGCAAATGCCGTTCGGAAAAGAAGCTGCTCGTACTTGGATGTGCAAACCTTTGCCACACCATTCGCTAACGCCTGCAATCTCTCCCGTGTAATGGGCTCTCTCCGATCTTTCTGACGGGGGGCCAACCTGCCCCACCCCTTCAACACCTTCCTTACTAGGAAGGTTCCGGAGTGGTCCTCAAAGCCAAGCGCCTTGTTAAAGAAGGCCAGAGCCGATAGCCTACTACTCGCGCCGGCCTTACTGACCCCTTCTTTCCGTAGTAAAGCCAACCATTCCAACACCAGCACCCTAGAAGCCCTTTGTACCTGTACACCTCCGCGTTGACAGAACGCCTCCCAGCAGTCCCAGTGACTCTTATATGTTGACCATGTCCTTGGCGCCAAGGATGCCTTCACCAAAGCTAGGATGCTCATCCAACCTTCACCAGCTGCCAAAGAGAAGATGGGCATGTTAACCCCTCCTCTGCCGCCATGGGTGCCGCTGCCCTAAACTGCTCCCATTTAAATCGAGAGAGTGCATCTGCAATAATGTTCTGCACTCCCGGGACGTGTTTGGCGGTAAAATGTATATTGCACTGCAAGCATCGCAACACCAAGTGACGCAAGCAACACACAACCGCTGGCGATGACGCGGACAGCCTGTTAATGGCGTACACCACACTCATGTTGTCCGTCCAGAACACCACCGATTTATTAGCCAGTCTATCCCCCCAAATCTCCACAGCAACCACTATCGGGAATAGCTCCAACAGCGTCAAGTTTTTGGTGAAACCTGCATCTATCCAGCCCCTCGGCCATGGAGCCGCACTCCATTCTCCGTCCAGGTACGCACCGTACCCGAAACCCCCCGCTGCGTCCGTGTACAAGTTTATTGCCTTGTTGGGTACTTTCCTACCCCTCCATAGGCACACACCATTAAAATTCATTAGGAATTTTTCCCATATTTCCAGGTCCTCCCTCACATCCTCAGTAATGCTCGTCCATTTTGCTAGACCGGTAGGGCCCTTCAAAAGTCCCTCCAATCGACGGTTAAAGGCTCTTCCCATCGGGATGACCCTACCCGCAAAATTCAGGAGGCCCAGCAGCGCCTGCACCTCTTTTATCGCAACCTTGCTGGACCCCTTAATCCTTCGGACCGCTCCAAGCATCCGGACAACCTTGTCCATGGGCAGCCTACATTCCGCCTGCACTGTATCTATTTCGATACCTAGAAATGTGAGGCATGTACACGGCCCCTGCGTTTTGTCGTCCGCGAGCGGCACTCCAAAACGCGACATCATATCCTGCATAACCTCCATGAGCTGTTCACACTCCGTGGAACCAGCTTTCCCTACCAACAAGAAATCGTCCAAGTAGTGGGCCACCGCTCCCCCACTTGACGCCTTGTACACTACCCAATGCAGGAAAGAACTAAAACACTCAAACAAGGAACAGGACAATGAGCAGCCCATCGGCAAACACCTGTCCACATAATATTCCCCTTCGAACTTCATGCCCATTAGTCTGAAAGCCGAAGGGTGCAGTGGCAGCAGGCGGAAAGCCGACTCAATGTCTAGCTTCGCCAGCAATGCCCCCGGACCGCATGCCCTGACCACGTCCAGCGCACGATCGAACGATTGATAGTGCACTGAACTCAGCTCTGGGTCAATAGCGTCGTTGACTGACGCCCCTTTTGGGAAAGAAAGGTGATGTATCAACCTGAACATCCCTTCCTCTTTCTTGGGTACCACACCCAATGGGGAGATCACCAGATCCGCCATCGGGCATGTGGAGAATGGCCCCGATACCCTGCCCAGCGCCACCTCCTTTGCCAACTTTTCCCTAACCACGTGCGGGAATTCATAGGCCGTTTTCAAGTTCCTGTGCACTGAAGAACCCTCAACCCGACCCATGACCGGTATCCGGAAACCCCCTTCCAACCCCGACCTCAGCAGCTCAGCTGCCCCTGTGTCGGGGTAGTTCGCCAGCCATATCAGCATGGCCCTCAACCTAAGCGGAGTTGGTGCCCTTGACTGCAACTCCCGCCTTAGGCGTAATTCTGGGCTGTCCCTGGTCCTTTCGCTTTCCACAATCGGCGCCTGGGTGAGGCCCTGCACAGAACTTGCAGATGTGACGAAAGGAGCAGCTGCTCCCCCTGTCACACTGCTTATCCTGGTATTTCCAGCACTCCCTCCCTTTCCTGCCCAGCCGCGCCCCTAGGCGCTGCGGTGCCTGACGTGACGCCACTGGGGAGGGAGAACTGCCTTCCAATCCTAATTTGGACCACAAGTGCATATCCTGTGTTCCAAAATGCAGCAGAGGGTTACCTACCATCTTTCTCCTAAAGGCCATGTCGTATTCACGCCATGCGCCTTCCTTGAATCTCGTACGGATATCCTCTATGGTATCCTGGTACTTAAACAGGTTATGCCCCTGCAGCGGCCACCTGTCGACATAGCACGCAGCCAGTACACGGAAGCATTTAAGCCATTCCTCGTACGTCTCCGGCCTACGTACTTTCTTTGGGCCCGAGCCATCAGCCGCCCTTTCTTTGGCTCTAAACGCGTCCAGAGAGAGCTCGAATACGTTAACGTATTTTCCCTCTTGAATCTTTTTAACGACCTTCGCTTTCAAATGGCCATATAGCGAGTGGACCAAACACGGGTAAGTGTCACCCTGTGCAGCCACTTTGCGAGGCACTGGTCCCACTGGCGTAACAGCGCCCCCCAAAGCTTGCGTTCCCTGTAGCTCAAGTGACTGGGACGTAGCGCCCGCCTTGTCCTTCGCTCTAGCAGACGCCATCTTCTTTATCCACCTAAACATCCTGCGCTGACCCTTCCCCACTAACCCAAGATCCTCCCCGCTATCGGATCCTGACCCACTTGTGGAAGACCCCGTGTCAGTGTGTATAATGTCTGGTGCGTGGCACTCACCCTCGCCTGGTATCCCTGCTGGCGAAGGAGTCGCTGGACCCGCAGCACTCTGGGTGCCACTAGTACCTGCCACTGCCATGGCGCTGCTCGTGCTTGCTGCCATCTCTGCTGTGCTTGATGGAACCTGTTGAGACAGAACAACTTGGGGGGTACTCCGGTCTGTGAGAGGGGCAACAGTTGAAACACCCTCTCTCCCCTGCCCCTGACTCCCCCCAGCAGACATACCCAGAACATTAGCCACAGCATCCCTGATAATCGCTTCCTGCGCCGCCCCCTCCCGGGCGTGACCACTAAACCCAGGCAGGGGCCTCGCAGCCTCTCTCGCATGCAACGCTGCCTCCACAGCTCTCCTGATCATATCCTCATTCACACCACCATGAGACTGGCCCCCTCTATGCATCTGCGCCCTCTCATACTGCGCATCATTTGTCGCCTCACACGGTCTCACAAATCCCCCAGCCCTAAACTGAGAAACTCCCTCATAGGCATGCGTTATCCCCGCATGTCCCCACCCCATGTGTGGTTCATATCTCCGTCCAGTCTCCAATCTACCATATGGCCCCTCAGGCCCTTCGGTCTCTGATATTGCATCCACACCTGCATACCTTAGGTTCATGCCACCCCTCATGCGATCTTGTCCCAATGTGTCCCCTATACCTGTACTCCGTACCGATGCACACCTCTCATTCACCACAACCACAGGCCTCTGTCCGACACTGCCTCTATCCGTAGCCACAACCTGATCACTCGTGCTAGGCCGCACTGTAGGCCTCCCAACTGAACACACCGCTCCGCCTGCCACACCAGATGAGCCCCTCTGAGGACCGTGGTCAACCGCCATGCGCGCATGCGCGCCATCAACATGCATACCCACGTGGGACCCAACTGCGCCACATGCTCTCCTGCCCGCATCCGGACCCCCAGCCATCCCCATGCCAGGTAAGTGGGCCCCGCTGCTCCCTGCCTGTCCTCCTGATACCCTGCTCGCTAACCGGAGTCCCCCCAAGTTACCTTCGGGGCTCCGGTCACGCGAGGCACTCCTCACTCTCCCGCGTCCTCCCTCCGAATGGCGACCGCGATCCTCCACCTCCTCAGAACTCTCGGAGGAGATCTCGCGGGAACCGCCAACCGGAGGGCCAGACTCCGCTGCGCACTCTGCCATGTGGCTGTGCTGTGGGCCTGCTCCTGTACCACCGCCGGCCCCAGCGACAGCCACGCCAAGGCCCTGATCCCCATGGGGCAACCCCCCGACAAAGGACTGGGCCCAGGCCAAAACTGCCGCCAAGGCCGCCGGCGGCAAGGCCGCAAACTGCCCGGCCAGGCCGGCCCCAGCATCCGCTGGGGCTACCGGACCAGACAAATTCCCCTGGCCACCCTCTGTTCCCCCCACCGCTGACACCTCCCCGCTTGCCTGCGGGCCTTGATTGGGGGCTACCCTATGAACCCCACTGGTCTGGGCCTTCCCTCCGGCACCTTTAGGCCGTGAGCTACCCCCTGCCTTGCCCTTTCCTTTATTAAAACTCCTAGCAGGTGGGGATTTTTGGGGTGTGGGGGGTACCACATCTTCTGACTCCGGCTCCTGTCTGTGCCTTGCAGGTCCTTTCTTTCTTGCAGCCATCTCCACCACCTCCCTGTAACGCTTGGGAGGCACAGATTTTCTCCTGGATCTCTCCATGTTTTACTTCAAGAACCTTCAGACAACTTCAGAAACCTTCTCCTTGAAGTCTGGAAACCGAAAGAGGCTGATCTCACTGTTGCAGGACCCTATAAAGGTAAGAAAACAGACACCTCCTTCCCCTTTGCAACATTGTAACAACACATTTAGCATTACTCCAGACTTCAAGTTGGTAAACCCTTAATTTTGTTACAGGCCCACTAGAGGGCCCTCCACTACCATAAGAACTAGCCCATGTAGCTTCTGGTGGAACAGTACAGAAAAGGCAAGACCACCTTTAACAGTTTTGGATTTTCAAAGTGCCCTCATCTTTATTAAATATTTAAGAAGGTGTGACAACCTTAAAGGGACAGTATGCACTCATTTTCATATAACTGCATGTAATAGACACTACTATAAAGAATAAGATGCACAGACACTGAAATAAAAATCCAGTATAAAACTGTTTAAAAACTTACTTAGAAGCTTCCAGTTTAGTTCTGTTGAAAAGGTAGCTGGAAAGTGGGAAATAAGACACTCCCCCTCCCCCTTCTTTTGAATATGAAAAGACCCTTTACACAAACAGGAGCAAGCTGGAGAAGGTAGCTGACGGTATTCTCGTAAAACTTTGGGGCTTGGTTAGGAGTCTGAAAATCAGAGCAATGTTATTTAAAAATAAACAAAACTATACATTTAAAAAACAACTTTATGGGCTATATAAATAGATCATCTACAAAACATTTATGCAAAGAAAAAATGAGTGTATAATGTCCCTTTAAGTCAGCAAGGCTTCATTAGGTTGGAAGGCTTAGGAGAGAGGGTTTGTGGAACCATCTTAATAATTAAAAAACAACATTCCATTCCATTTGAATGTTTAGAAGAGTATGTGTGGCCACATTAACAAATAAGCAATTCTATTAATGCACACCTTTTCTATCATTGCTTATAAACCAAATTTGAAAGCTCCACTAAACAGCTCCTTAGCCATGACTAGACACTTCTTGAGTAGACTTCAAGTTAAGAATCTTCCCAGCTACACTAACAAATGGAATGCAGAATTTTGAGAAGATCTTGCTGATGAAACATGGTACCAGATATTCTCTGGAGCTCACAAATCCTCAGCCCCCCCAGTTGTTACAGCTGAATTATAAGATATTAACATGTTGGTATTTAACTGAGTTATTGATTAAACAGTGATTTCCTAATACTACAGGACAAGACTGCAGAGGTAGGGTAAAATGTTACAGGTTTGGTGGGAGTGTGCACATATAAGACCTTTTTGGTTTGTGGTAGATTCATTAGGAAGACATCTCTTTGGGGTGCATTTTATGTTAGTGTTCCCTGATGCCTTGTTAAACTATAAACCTAAAGAGCCATGTAAATTAGGGTTACTAACTAGTGGACTGTGGTAGGGGTTGGAACATACTAGTCAGTTACAATAGACGGTCCTGGTCAGGACCAACGGACTAGTAGTAATGTATGGTGATTGGGCCACCTGTGCAATACCATGACAGATAGAATATGTTATGTTAATATTTTGCTAGAAAATGTTATTTCATTATCCTTTATTTGTCTTCATATATGATGATTGTAGCATCATTAAAAATCAATTTAAAAAAAATACAAAAAATATGCAATTCTACATGAGGTATGAACTTTCACATAAAAGTCTGATACCACTTTAATAAGATAAGAAAGTTCAGGAAAATATGTTGTGGTGACTTTAATCATGTAAAGAGGAAGAAGGAGAGCCCACCATCACCTTGTAGTGAAGATGAAGACAGAGAGGGATAACAACATCTGAGGGACATTGAGGAAACAAAGGCATAAAGTAATTTTATCCAAAATCAACATTTGTCAGAGTTACACTAACTTCTTCAGAATGAGTCATTCATGTAGTGACATTAAGGAGAAGGAACTTGACCAGTTTTATTATGGATATTCTGTAGAAATTGTGAGATTCCCCTAATCTATAGGCATACAAGACATAGAATGGATAGAGTGCCAAAGAGGACACCTTAACTTTACAGTGATCAGGGCCGTCTTTAATATTAACTGGACCCTGGGCAGAAATTTTCTTGTGCCCCGCGCAATTTCGCTCTCCACCCCAACATCCCAAAAAACAACTAAATCAATTTTTATTTTTAATTATTAGCCCAGCGGTGGATCATCCACTGCTGGGCTAATCATTTTAAAAAAATGAAATAAATTGCAATATGTGAAACTGGACCTAAGCAGTACTAATAAGTAAATAAATATATATATTCCTCCACTGTGGATTCATTTAATATTCTTTTGAATATGATTCTGGTGTGAGGTTAGCTGGTTAAAGAGATTTAGGGCAGCCAACAGGAGCAAAGCAAGGTAAAGACTGAGGAGGAAGCATGGAGGTGCAGACAAATATAAGTTTACTGACTGGAACAGCAGAACTACTATGTGTGAAGTATCAGCATGACACTATACATCAGCCACAGCAGCACATGTCTCTTCTTTGCTAGGAACAAGGTCCCTCTCACCCTGCACTAGACAATGCTGCATGGGGAGGGGCGTGTGTGCACTCACTTATTCTTCCCGCTTTCACCTTTCTACAAAGCACTGTTCCCCTAGCAAACTTCAGTTAGTTGATCATAGGGCCACAGTAGAAAGAGCAGGGCTAAGGGGACCAGTAGACTGGATGCTGTCTGTCCAAGGCTGCATGGATACAGTGTGAGATGAGTCACACAGCCTCAAGACTGAAGAGAGCAGTGTATGCAGCTGCACAGATGCTCAAATCCTCACGTGCCTGCCGCTCCAGCTTTTTGCTGCATGCGCCTACAGTCAGCCCTACCTAGAAACAATCCCCACAACCAGAGCAGTTACCTGGTAACAGTGGTAACCCCAGCAGGACCTTTTCTGATGCAGTGGAAATAGCTGGATGCCGAGTTAGGGCTTAGCATTCAGTACACAGTGCACATCTAAAACAGCACATGGCAATAGCTTGGCATGTCACATGACACCGGCACGGTCTGGCACAGTTTTAAAAAAAAAATATATATATAAGCAGAGTACTTTTGACTGTGACAGTATTAGGACTGAATGTGTGTGTTCCCCATGTCACATCAGCAATCTGGGACTCTTGGGCCCCTCAACAGAGACTGAGCCCTGGGCAGCTGCCCCTTTTGCCCTGTGTTAAAGACGGCCCTGACAGTGATATTAGTCTTGCTTATTTTGTCCAAAAAAATTGGCAACCTTAGACACGATTGTCAGTACTAAGAAGTCCTTCACAGTATTCTGGTAGGTACATTTTAGTTTGAGATCTGTGTATCTTCTGTAGGGATGTACTCTAGATTGCCATACGTTGAGGGGAGACACATGCATTACAACATAATACAAAATAAGCAGCCTAAAATGTTATTTAGGTACGCATTATTAATTGTATAGCTAAAACACATTAAAGGGACAGTCTACACCAGAATTGTTATTATTTTAAAAGATAGATAATCCCTTTATTACTCATTCCCCAGTTTTTTTAGAACCATCACTGTTATATTAATAAACATTTTACCTCTGTGATTACCTTGTATCTAAGCCTCTGCAGACTGCCCCCTTATCTTAGTGCTTTTGACAGACATACATTTAGACAATCAGTGCATTCTCATAAGTAACTTCACAGGAGTGAGCACAATATTATCTATATGGCACACATGAACTAATGCTGTCTAGCTGCAAAAAAATATCAAAATGTACTGACATACGAGGCTGCCTTCAAGTGCTTAGAAATTAGCATATAAACCTACCTAGGTTTAGCTTTCAACAAAGAATATCAAGAGAACAAAGCAAATTTGATGATAAAAGTACATTGGGAAATTGTTAAAAAGTGCATGCCCTATCTGAATCATGAAAGTTTAATTTTGACTAGACTGTCCCTTTAACATTGGCATTGACAGTGTACAGTAATATTCAGATTTGTACACAGTAAATAATGTGTTTAAAAGAACACTAAAGCTACACTAACAAATGGAATTCAGAATTAGGAGAAGACCTTGCTGATAAGACATGGTACCAGATATTCTCTGTAGCTCACAAATCCTCAATCTCCCCCCCCCCCCCCCCCCCCCCAGTGGTAAGAGCTGAATTATAAGATATCAACATGTTGGTATTTAACTGCAGTATGGATTAAGCCATTATTCCCCAATACTACTGGAATTTGTTACAAATACTGCGGTAGTAGGGTAACATGTTACACATTTGGTGGGAGTGGCACAAATAAGACCTTTTTGGTCAGTGGTAGATTCATTAGGAAGACATCTCTTTGGGGTGAATTTTACGTTAGTATTCACTGATACCTTGTTAAACTATAAACCTAAAGAGTCATGTAAAATTAAGGTTACTCTATTTCAGATAGATATCAATAGTACTAAGTCTCTGTTAGCTAGAAAGTGGAAGTCATCACAAACACTTAGAAAACAAATGTGGATCTATACAATGGAGGAGATACTGGGCCTGGAGAAATATTGATATTATAGGAAACAAAAAGGAGAATTTTTCTTTAATGTCTGATTTTACTGTCAAAATGTCAGATTCACTTCCATTAATCAGAATGTGCACAATCCTTTTATATGCACACTTTCTGGGGCATCAGCTTCTACCAATTAAACTAACTGAAATTTGTCAGGAAAAAATCTACTTCTCTTTGAAATTGTAAAAACATGTTTTTGCATTGTTTTCTCATTATCCATTTGTTGATTATGCAATTCTACTGTATTTAATGGTCCTTTAATGTACAGCATAATTATGTACTTTTTTATTGTAAATGAGTCTTGCAGCCTAAATGAAACAGTTAAATAGGGGTGTTCCTTGGGAATATCTAAAGTTCTCTACAGTTTTCATCACATTATCTAAGAATGTTATGCCTGTAGGTCTTTCAGATGTATCTTACCGAATGTATTCTGGGGAGTTTGTTTTAAAATATGCATTTTAATTATTACACTGACAGAAAAAGACATGTGTGTAAAACTAGATGTGGATGTAAGTTGCAGTACACTATAAAAACACAATTTGATTTGCTTGAAAAAAATAATTATTATTACCTGGTGCTCCCTGTAAGATTAACTGTTCCCTGAAAGATTTTCAATTCCAGAGAGTAAAATTACTTTCTGTTGAAGGCAATTAATCAGTACGTGGGACTTCCAAGTTCAGCCTCATTTTACGGAGAATTGATTAGGCTCCGCCCCCGAGGGGTTCATCACAATGATTTCATTACATGTACACAAGTTTTTGACAGTCAGGCCATTAGTGAACCTAGGAGGGAGTACATAAAGAATAGACTAATTTGCATTCATGCAAATCACTCTGATATACACATACATAAACAGACAAATGTCTCCATAAACATTACATACAAATGTAATAGATAGTTTCCTTCATGTTCTTCCTTTTGTATCATTCTTCCCCAATCAGCCATGTAATCTTAGGCCAGTATGTTATTAAAGTGTAAATAAATGTCATTTTAAAAAGGATGTATAGCAAGTTGAATATTTAGAACTGCAGTTTACATTTTGATAAAGTAAGAACAAACAAATATAAGTATCAATAAAATAATGCAAAAAGAAAATGTAAAAAATAAAAAATGAATATATGTAAAATCTGCTACAAAGATGTCCTGTACATTCTTCCTTCAATACAACAGTGCAATTATAAAGTATGGCTAAACATCACTAGACTTTACAAAGTAGCCTTATAAGGCCATTAAAGTGCAATTAGAAAATTATAATGAATTAAAGGCATAAGAAGTCTGCAAAAATGTCTTTAGTGATTCAGACAGAACATACAATTTTAAAAAAGTTTCCAATTTCTTCTATTGTAAAATGTGCTTCTTTCCCATGGTATTCTCTGCTGAAGAGATACCTAGGTAGTTGTCTTGAGCACTGCATGGTTAGAACTAGTGCTGCCATCTAGTGCTATTGAGTATGGATACTATTCTTGTAAAACTTCTGCCTTATAATGCATGAGGTATGTGCACACTTATGCAGCTTATGTCCCTGCTTTATACATGCAGGCCTAGTAGAGCGTAAAATGTAAGCACTATGGTGCTTAATCATTGCTAGAATGCAATCTATAGAGCTTCCATTTTTACTTATGTTAGTGAGCAAAAACATCGGCTGTGCTAAATCCCTCCCCTAATAGACTTCTGTGAGTCTCTGTGTGTATGTTTTTTTATTACTAAAGTGTTCTAACAGTGAGTTAAAGGGATATGGTATATGGCAAGGTGTTAGACTGGGAGAGGCTTTAAGGTAGATATATACAGTATGTCTGTGTGTGGTTTTGTACACACACACACATACATATATACTGTATATATACTTACAAATCTACACACATATACATATACACCTTTGAGTCCATCGCAGTCTAACACCATGCCATGTACCATATACCTTTTAAGGGTGATTTTTTGAGGGGTTGGGGCTGCTTCACATAATGGGGTATATTTATCAATGTGCTAGCGGACATGATACGAAGTAGCGTATCATGTCCGCTGCACATCGCTGTGCATCGATAAATGTCGACAGCATACACTGTCTGCATTTATCATTGCACCAGCAGTTCTTGTGAACTGCTGGTGCAATACCGCCAGCTGCAGATTCGCGGCCAATCTGCCGCTAGCAGGGGGTGTCACTCAACCCGATCATATTCGATCAGGTTGATTTCTGTCTGCCGCCTCAGAGCAGGCAGACAAGTTATGGAGCAGCGGTCTTTAGACCACTGCTTCATAACTTCTCTTACCGGCAATCCTGAAGGCTCGCTGGAAATAAGGGTCTTCAAGCTCCATACGGAGCTTGATAAATATGCGCCCCATAGGGTTAAAAGCATGTGGACCAAGTTGCATGTAGGGGTAATTTCTCTAAGAAGTCTGCTTGGTTAGGAATAATTGCGTTATGAGGAGCTAGGTAAGTGGTGGAGAGGGACACTTTGGGAGGTGTAATTTTCACTTTTTGTGGTGTTAGTATCAACTGGACTCTGGCACATAACTTTAAAATTACTGAAAAACTATTGATCTGATTTACTTTAAATTCTTTAAGGTTTAGAGTAAATGCCAAGATGAGTTGTAGTGATTCAGAAGGTATAAGCATTTGGGAAATCATCTAATGCACATGTGTGAGTATGCAACCTACAGTACTACAGAGGGGATTTGATGCTCAATGTGATTGTGTAGCTGTGTATGTGTAAATACAGTTGGCTGCATTATTGATGGATTGTGCTAATGCTGTATAAGAAAGGTAATACAATTGTATAATTATCTGCCAAGTAGCTGTCCTTTTGTCCTGTCTGTTAAAGGGACAATCTACTCCAGATTTTTTATTGTTTAAAAAGATAATCTCTTTATTACCCATCCCCCAGTTTTGCATAACCAACAGAGTTGTATTAAAACACTTTTTACCTCTGTGATTACCTTGTATCTGAGCCTCTGCAGACTTCCCCCTTATTCCAGTTGTTTTGACAGACTTGCATTTTAGCCAATCAGTGCCCTCTCACAAGTAACTCCAAGGACATGAGTACAATGTCATCTATATGGCACACATGAATTAACACCCTCTAGCTGTGAAAACAGTCAAAATGCATTGAGATAAGAGGCGGCTTTCAAGGGCTTAAAAAATAGCATATGAGCCTACCTAAATTTGAAGATACAATTGACCTGGAAAGTTGTTTAAAATTGCATGCCCTATCTGAATCATGAAAGTCCACTGTGTAATATAAAACTATAACAGCAGGCAGTTGTATGAGATTAAATGCTTATAGAATTGATTGATTAAGCAAATAATAGTATATGAATATTTTGACTTTGTATTGTTTGAGTGGCGTGGATTCAACTAAAAGTTTTGGTCCAAGAAATTAAAGTGGTAACTGCAATACAAAAAAACTCATATGCCAAAACAAAGGTATTTTTTTAATCAGATTATATAACACTGGTCCTAAAACCTGTGTACACGGCCTATTTTTGCCGCCTGCGCTCCCACCTGACCACGCCCCCACCATGACTACACCAAGCCCACTACCCATCTGCACACGTCCTGTCACAGTCACGCCCCCACCACACCCGCTCCCGCCCACTGACTGATCCTTCCTTACGGCCAGGTATATTTGTCCTTGCGCAGTCTCTACTGTGCATGACAGCTTTGGACGAACATACCTGATCTTTTATATTAAAGGATTGTTTTTATTTAGTAGCAAATGTTCTATGATCTATGTATCTTTAATTTGTAATAAACAATGTCTTGATCCGTGAATCAAAATGTTTGAATTAGAAAAAGCATTTGAATTATAGAAAATTGTTAACAGTGATATCTAGTTAAATATGTCAAACAAAACAAAAAACAGAGAAAGTGAAGACCTTCATGAAGTAAAAGCAAAGGTAATAAATGGTTTTCTCCAACATAGGTGTGTCCGGTCCACGGCGTCATCCTTACTTGTGGGATATTCTCTTCCCCAACAGGAAATGGCAAAGAGCCCAGCAAAGCTGGTCACATGATCCCTCCTAGGCTCCGCCTACCCCTGTCATTCTCTTTGCCGTTGTACAGGCAACATCTCCACGGAGATGGCTTAGAGTTTTTTAGTGTTTAACTGTAGTTTTTATTATTCAATCAAGAGTTTGTTATTTTAAAATAGTGCTGGTATGTACTATTTACTCAGAAACAGAAAAGAGATGAAGATTTCTGTTTGGATGAGGAAAATGATTTTAGCAACCGTTACTAAAATCCATGGCTGTTCCACACAGGACTGTTGAGAGGAATTAACTTCAGTTGGGGGAACAGTGAGCCGTCTCTTGCTGCTTGAGGTATGACACATTCTAACAAGACGATGTAATGCTGGAAGCTGTCATTTTCCCTATGGGATCCGGTAAGCCATGTTTATTAAGATAGTAAATAAGGGCTTCACAAGGGCTTATTAAGACTGTAGACTTTTTCTGGGCTAAATCGATTCATTATTAACACATATTTAGCCTTGAGGAATCATTTAATCTGGGTATTTTGATAAGATTATATCGGCAGGCACTGTTTTAGACACCTTATTCTTAGGGGCTTTCCCAAATCATAGGCAGAGCCTCATTTTCGCGCCGGTGTTGCGCACTTGTTTTTGAGAGGCATGACATGCAGTCGCATGTGTGAGGAGCTCTGATACATAGAAAAGACTTTCTGAAGGCGTCATTTGGTATCGTATTCCCCTTTGGGCTTGGTTGGGTCTCAGCAAAGCAGATACCAGGGACTGTAAAGGGGTTAAAGTTAAAAACGGCTCCGGTTCCGTTATTTTAAGGGTTAAAGCTTCCAAATTTGGTGTGCAATACTTTTAAGGCTTTAAGACACTGTGGTGAAATTTTGGTGAATTTTGAACAATTCCTTCATATTTTTTCGCAATTGCAGTAATAAAGTGTGTTCAGTTTAAAATTTAAAGTGACAGTAACGGTTTTATTTTAAAACGTTTTTTGTACTTTGTTATCAAGTTTATGCCTGTTTAACATGTCTGAACTACCAGATAGACTGTGTTCTGAATGTGGGGAAGCCAGAGTTCCTTCTCATTTAAATAAATGTGATTTATGTGACAATGACAATGATGCCCAAGATGATTCCTCAAGTGAGGGGAGTAAGCATGGTACTGCATCATTCCCTCCTTCGTCTACACGAGTCTTGCCCACTCAGGAGGCCCCTAGTACATCTAGCGCGCCAATACTCCTTACTATGCAACAATTAACGGCTGTAATGGATAATTCTGTCAAAAACATTTTAGCCAAAATGCACACTTATCAGCGTAAGCGCGACTGCTCTGTTTTAGATACTGAAGAGCATGACGACGCTGATAATAATGGTTCTGAAGGGCCCCTAAACCAGTCTGATGGGGCCAGGGAGGTTTTGTCTGAGGGAGAAATTACTGATTCAGGGAACATTTCTCAACAAGCTGAACCTGATGTGATTACGTTTAAATTTAAGTTGGAACATCTCCGCATTCTGCTTAAGGAGGTATTATCCACTCTGGATGATTGTGACAAGTTGGTCATCCCAGAGAAACTATGTAAAATGGACAAGTTCCTAGAGGTCCCGGGGCTCCCAGAAGCTTTTCCTATACCCAAGCGGGTGGCGGACATTGTAAATAAAGAATGGGAAAGGCCCGGTATTCCTTTCGTCCCTCCCCCCATATTTAAAAAATTGTTTCCTATGGTCGACCCCAGAAAGGACTTATGGCAGACAGTCCCCAAGGTCGAGGGAGCGGTTTCCACTTTAAACAAACGCACCACTATACCCATAGAAGATAGTTGTGCTTTCAAAGATCCTATGGATAAAAAATTAGAAGGTTTACTTAAAAAGATGTTTGTTCAGCAGGGTTACCTTCTACAACCAATTTCATGCATTGTCCCTGTCGCTACAGCCGCGTGTTTCTGGTTCGATGAGCTGGTAAAGGCGGTCGATAGTGATTCTCCTCCTTATGAGGAGATTATGGACAGAATCAATGCTCTCAAATTGGCTAATTCTTTCACCCTAGACGCCACTTTGCAATTGGCTAGGTTAGCGGCTAAGAATTCTGGGTTTGCTATTGTGGCGCGCAGAGCGCTTTGGTTGAAATCTTGGTCAGCTGATGCGTCTTCCAAGAACAAGCTACTTAACATTCCTTTCAAGGGGAAAACGCTGTTTGGCCCTGACTTGAAAGAGATTATCTCTGATATCACTGGGGGTAAGGGCCACGCCCTTCCTCAGGATCGGCCTTTCAAGGCCAAAAATAAACCTAATTTTCGTCCCTTTCGTAGAAACGGACCAGCCCAAAGTGCTACGTCCTCTAAGCAAGAGGGTAATACTTCTCAAGCCAAGCCAGCTTGGAGACCAATGCAAGGCTGGAACAAGGGAAAGCAGGCCAAGAAACCTGCCACTGCTACCAAGACAGCATGAAATGTTGGCCCCCGATCCGGGACCGGATCTGGTGGGGGGCAGACTCTCTCTCTTCGCTCAGGCTTGGGCAAGAGATGTTCTGGATCCTTGGGCGCTAGAAATAGTCTCCCAAGGTTATCTTCTGGAATTCAAGGGGCTTCCCCCAAGGGGGAGGTTCCACAGGTCTCAGTTGTCTTCAGACCACATAAAAAGACAGGCATTCTTACGTTGTGTAGAAGACCTGTTAAAAATGGGAGTGATTCATCCTGTTCCATTAGGAGAACAAGGGATGGGGTTCTACTCCAATCTGTTCATAGTTCCCAAAAAAGAGGGAACGTTCAGACCAATCTTAGATCTCAAGATCTTAAACAAGTTTCTCAAGGTTCCATCGTTCAAAATGGAAACCATTCGAACAATTCTTCCTTCCATCCAGGAAGGTCAATTCATGACCACGGTGGATTTAAAGGATGCGTATCTACATATTCCTATCCACAAGGAACATCATCGGTTCCTAAGGTTCGCATTCCTGGACAAGCATTACCAGTTCGTGGCGCTTCCTTTCGGATTAGCCACTGCTCCAAGGATTTTCACAAAGGTACTAGGGTCCCTTCTAGCTGTGCTAAGACCAAGGGGCATTGCTGTAGTACCTTACTTGGACGACATTCTGATTCAAGCGTCGTCCCTTCCTCAAGCAAAGGCTCACACGGACATCGTCCTGGCCTTTCTCAGATCTCACGGATGGAAAGTGAACGTGGAAAAGAGTTCTCTATCTCCGTCAACAAGGGTCCCCTTCTTGGGAACAATAATAGACTCCTTAGAAATGAGGATTTTTCTGACAGAGGCCAGAAAAACAAAACTTCTAGACTCTTGTCGGATACTTCATTCCGTTCCTCTTCCTTCCATAGCGCAGTGCATGGAAGTGATAGGTTTGATGGTAGCGGCAATGGACATAGTTCCTTTTGCACGCATTCATCTAAGACCATTACAACTGTGCATGCTCAGTCAGTGGAATGGGGACTATACAAACTTGTCTCCGAGGATACAAGTAAATCAGAGGACCAGAGACTCACTCCGTTGGTGGCTGTCCCTGGACAACCTGTCACAAGGGATGACCTTCCGCAGACCAGAGTGGGTCATTGTCACGACCGACGCCAGTCTGATGGGCTGGGGCGCGGTCTGGGGATCCCTGAAAGCTCAGGGTCTTTGGTCTCGGGAAGAATCTCTTCTACCGATAAATATTCTGGAACTGAGAGCGATATTCAATGCTCTCAAGGCTTGGCCTCAGCTAGCGAGGGCCAAGTTCATACGGTTTCAATCAGACAACATGACAACTGTTGCGTACATCAACCATCAGGGGGGAACAAGGAGTTCCCTGGCGATGGAAGAAGTGACCAAAATCATTCTATGGGCGGAGTCTCACTCCTGCCACCTGTCTGCTATCCACATCCCAGGAGTGGAAAATTGGGAAGCGGATTTTCTGAGTCGTCAGACATTGCATCCGGGGGAGTGGGAACTCCATCCGGAAATCTTTGCCCAAGTCACTCAACTGTGGGGCATTCCAGACATGGATCTGATGGCCTCTCGTCAGAACTTCAAAGTTCCTTGCTACGGGTCCAGATCCAGGGATCCCAAGGCGGCTCTAGTGGATGCACTAGTAGCACCTTGGACCTTCAAACTAGCTTATGTATTCCCGCCGTTTCCTCTCATCCCCAGGCTGGTAGCCAGGATCAATCAGGAAAGGGCGTCGGTGATCTTGATAGCTCCTGCGTGGCCACGCAGGACTTGGTATGCAGATCTGGTGAATATGTCATCGGCTCCACCATGGAAGCTACCTTTGAGACGAGACCTTCTTGTTCAAGGTCCGTTCGAACATCCGAATCTGGTCTCACTCCAGCTGACTGCTTGGAGATTGAACGCTTGATCTTATCGAAGCGAGGGTTCTCAGATTCTGTTATCGATACTCTTGTTCAGGCCAGAAAGCCTGTAACTAGAAAGATTTACCACAAAATTTGGAAAAAATATATCTGTTGGTGTGAATCTAAAGGATTCCCTTGGGACAAGGTTAAGATTCCTAAGATTCTATCCTTCCTTCAAGAAGGATTGGAAAAAGGATTATCTGCAAGTTCCCTGAAGGGACAGATTTCTGCCTTGTCTGTGTTACTTCACAAAAAGCTGGCAGCTGTGCCAGATGTTCAAGCCTTTGTTCAGGCTCTGGTTAGAATCAAGCCTGTTTACAAACCTTTGACTCCTCCTTGGAGTCTCAACTTAGTTCTTTCAGTTCTTCAGGGGGTTCCGTTTGAACCCTTACATTCCGTTGATATTAAGTTATTATCTTGGAAAGTTTTGTTTTTGGTTGCAATTTCTTCTGCTAGAAGAGTTTCAGAATTATCTGCTCTGCAGTTTTCTCCTCCTTATCTGGTGTTCCATGCAGATAAGGTGGTTTTACGTACTAAACCTGGTTTTCTTCCAAAAGTTGTTTCTAACAAAAACATTAACCAGGAGATTATCGTACCTTCTCTGTGTCCGAAACACATTGTTGCACAATTTGGATGTTGTTCGCGCTCTAAAATTCTATTTAGATGCTACAAAGGATTTTAGACAAACATCTTCCTTGTTTGTTGTTTATTCCGGTAAAAGGAGAGGTCAAAAAGCAACTTCTACCTCTCTCTCTTTTTGGATTAAAAGCATCATCAGATTGGCTTACGAGACTGCCGGACGGCAGCCTCCCGAAAGAATCACAGCTCATTCCACTAGGGCTGTGGCTTCCACATGGGCCTTCAAGAACGAGGCTTCTGTTGATCAGATATGTAGGGCAGCGACTTGGTCTTCACTGCACACTTTTACCAAATTTTACAAGTTTGATACTTTTGCTTCTTCTGAGGCTATTTTTGGGAGAAAGGTTTTGCAAGCCGTGGTGCCTTCCATCTAGGTGACCTGATTTGCTCCCTCCCATCATCCGTGTCCTAAAGCTTTGGTATTGGTTCCCACAAGTAAGGATGACGCCGTGGACCGGACACACCTATGTTGGAGAAAACAGAATTTATGTTTACCTGATAAATTACTTTCTCCAACGGTGTGTCCGGTCCACGGCCCGCCCTGGTTTTTTAATCAGGTCTGATAATTTATTTTCTTTAACTACAGTCACCACGGTATCATATGGTTTCTCCTATGCAAATATTCCTCCTTAACGTCGGTCGAATGACTGGGGTAGGCGGAGCCTAGGAGGGATCATGTGACCAGCTTTGCTGGGCTCTTTGCCATTTCCTGTTGGGGAAGAGAATATCCCACAAGTAAGGATGACGCCGTGGACCGGACACACCGTTGGAGAAAGTAATTTATCAGGTAAACATAAATTCTGTTTTTTTCAAGACCCAGGTATAACATACATTTTTTAAAAAGGTTTAAATTTACTTAAAGGGACACAGAACCCACATTTTTTCTTTCATGATTCAGATAGAGCATGCATCTAATTTACTCCTGTTATCAAATTTTCTTCATTCTCTTGGTATGTTTATTTGAAAAGCAAAAATGTAAGTTTAGATGCCGGCCCATTTTTGGTGAACAACCTGGGTTGTCCTTGCTGATTGGACAGCACCAATACACAAGTGCTGTCCATGGTTCTGAAACAAACATTTGCTGGCTCCTTAGCTTAGATGCCTTCTTTTTCAAAAAAAGATAGCAAGAGGACAAAGAAAAATTGATAATAGGAGTAAATTAGAAAGTTGCTTAAAATTGCATGCTCTATCTGAACCATGAAAGAAAAAAATGTGGGTTTAGTGTCCCTTTAAATTATCAAATGTACTTAGTTCTCTTGGTATCTTTTGTTGAAAAGCAGATTGGTAGGCTCAGGAGTGTGCTCGTATCTAGAGTACTATATGGAAGCAGTTTTGCAACATTACTTTTAACTATGTTATACATTTGCAAGAGTAGTAGATTGCAGCAGAGCACATGCACGCTACCTACCTAGGTATGTTCTTCAACAAGGAATACCATGAGAATTAAGCAAATTTGATAATAGAAGTAAATTGGAAAGTAGTTTTCAAATTGAATTTTCTTTCTGAATCAGAAAATAAAAAGGTTTTGTTTCATATTATTTAAAAATGTCAGATTCATTTAGAGAATGCTAATTTACAGCTACTGTAAAATATGCTTATTTTTCTGTAATTTTCACAAAAGTGATACATTCTACAGATTAGGACTAGGTCTAATGATAATAAAAGGATAATGCAAATAGACATTATTATTGGGATATCAAGGCATTTGCTAAAGATACATTGATGATCATTTAGTACAGAAGTTGAATTTTGATCACATTTCTCTGCTTTCTTTGTATGATTCAAAAGAATAAACCAGATAAGAAAAAATCAATCTTTTTGGCTCCTCCCCCACCAAGAAGAACCTACATTTAAATTCTGTTCTGCTGGAAGTAGAGGATAACCAGTTGCTTTCACAATTATATGGAACCCATCAGAAAATGAAGCTACCAGATAAAAGATCTTAAAAGGCATGTCTTAATCATAGCATATGCATAGGTTAAAAATGAGGATAACCATATGCTGGATTTTTGGAAAAAATAAGCAAATTATTTCCTATGCCTGAGAGAAAGGGATAGATTTATTAAGGGTTGAGTGGACATGTTTTGCTGAATTGGCATCATTATCTATCTTTTTAAACAACAACAATTTTTAAGTAGTCTGTTCCTTTAAAGTAATTTTTATTTTCCAAATGGTGGGCGAGGAGTCTTCTTTGAGATATCCTATGAAATCTACAGAGTTTCTGTAAAATTGCATAATTTCATAGGAAATCTCAAAGAAGACTCCTCGCCCACCATTTGGAAAATAAAAATTACTTTAAAGGAACAGACTACTTTAAAATTGTTCTTTAAAAAGATAGATAATCCTTTTATTTACCATTCCCCAGTTTTACATAATCAACACTGGTATATTAATACACTTTTTACCTCTGTGATTACCTTGTATCTAAGCCTTTGCAGACTGCCCCCTTTTTTCAGTGCATTTGACAGACTTGCATTTTAGCCATTCAGTGTTGACTCTTAAATAACTCCACTGGAGTGAGCACAGTGTTATTTATATGGCACACATGAACCTGCAGTGTCTAACAGTGATAAACTGTCAAAATGCACTGAGATAGTTTGCAACGATTTAGAAATCAGTTTGAGTTGGTTTGCAACGATTTAGAAATCAGTTTGAGCCTACCTAGGTTTAGCTTTCAAAAAAGAATACCAAGAGAACAAAGCAAATTTGATGCTAAAAGTAAATTGAAAAGTTGTTTAAAATGATATGCCCTATTTAAATCATGAAAGTTTAATTTTAACTAGACTGTCCCTTTAAGCCTTAACTGTATCAGGCTTTATGATTTGCAACAACTTTATTAAACAATCCCTTCAGCATTAAGGGCTTAGGAACCAGATCATCAGTGCTCTTAATAAAGAAATGGACCCTGGGGACAGAAAATGTTGGTCTTGAGGACAGGACCAATAATTCTAAACTTATAACATGGTGAGGAGAAAAGAAAACATGGCAAACACTAACCCTTAAAGTCATGGTAAATTTCAGACTTTAAGAATATTGCAATGAATAATATATTAGTGCACTGTACAAGCGAAACTGCATCATTTAAAAAAAAAAATCTATATGTATTTTATAATAAAAGATTTATAATGCTACTTGGCATCTTCTGTTCCTCCCCCCTTCATTTCCTCTTTTGGCTTTTTGAAATAGAAAGCAGTCCCACCCACTCTCAACATAGGCTTCCTAAGAGCTTTCAGAAGACTGGACATCAAGAGTGTCATATGACACATAGGGGCTGATTTATCAAAGTGTCAACTGAAAATACGCTGGAATTCTGCGTCGTAATTGTCGCGAGATTGATCCTCCGTAGTTATCAAAGCACCAAGATCGGCAAATGTTGAAATTAGTGATGTAAAATACGATCCCGCGATCTCAATCCGACACAGATTGATGCGAGTTGAAAACCGTGGTATTCAAGCAGAATCGTGTTCATTCGCCCTCCTAATCAACACTATTTGAAGCTCTCACTAAGTTTTAAAAAATTCTACAGTTACGCTCGCGTCTTTTCCGACTCAGCGTATCTAGTTTTCAATCCGCCAGCCTTGAGGTCGCGGATGCCATAGAACTCAATTAGAGTCGGAAAACACAGAAAGCTTATGTTCGATGCTGCAAGATAATGAAGTATATTACATAATAAAAGTGAATTAGAAATTTTATTAAAATTGTATACCCTTTCTAAATCAAACAATATTATTGCTCCACATTTGGTGCACTAGTAGATATAGGGATAAAAATGAAATATACATTACTACTTATGGATTATGCTACAACTTTGTCTCTCATTACAGAACAAGGGGACAATATTATTTCTACATATTTGGTGCAAACTTTTGCCCCAAACTTTTTGCACTAATAGATATAGAGATAAAAATGAACTAAATACACAACATAATATAGCTAACTTCCTTTTTATTTGTTGGAAAAATCTATTTGCACCATGTTTAAGCCATGTAATACAAGTCCCACTCTCCACTTCGCGCCATATTTGACTCAACACTTTTCGCACCAATTATGACGCAAACTCCTAAATAACCCACACACTAGTGAATTTTTCCACTACTTTTGATTGGAATATGCATAATCACATGATTTATGACATCAGCCAGTCTGATTCAAATACACATTATAAACTATCACTAACGAATCAAATTGCTCGATACTTGTGTCCTTGATCACTCATCAGAACTTGTAAGTGCCATTTGTTACACTGTGTATTATAGTTTGAAAGTATGTATATTAAATTAGTATTAAAGATAAACATGGATGCTGACATTAGGACACATAGTGTATGTGTAATATTTTAGACAATGATTTTAAAATTCAAATTGATGTTTGATTCAATATAATCTTAAACTGATAGCTCAAAGGGATAGCCCACCTAACTTTAAACTGTCATGATTCAGATACAGCCGAAATTAAAATCACCTCTTTACTGGCATGCTATTTTCAGTGTATTTCTTCCTTCTTTTGAATTTCTTTTTTAGTAAGAAATGTCATCTTATATGCCAGCCCATTTTATAACACCTGTGTAGGGGTGGTTTTTAAAAATAGATTGCAATCAGGAGGGGTTAGACAGGTGCAGAGAGAAACCTTGCCCAGCTCTTAAAGGGACAGGAAACCCAAAATATTATTTCATGACTTGGATAGAACATACAATTTTAAACAACTTTCAAGTTTCCTTCTATTATCAAATTTGCTTCCTTCACTTGTTATTCTTTGCTGAAGGAACAGCATTGCACTACTGGCAGCTAGCTGAACACATCTATTTAGCCAATCACAAGAGACAAATGTGTGCAGTCACCAATTAGCAGCTAGCTCCAACTAGTGTAGGATATGTGCAAATTTTTTTCCAACAAGGGATACCAAGAGAACAAAGCACATTTGAAAATAGAAGTGAGTTTTAAAGTGTTTTAAAATTACATGCTCTATCTGAATCATGCAACTTTTTACTTTCCTATCCCTTTAAAATATCCATTGATTGCAAATAAATACATATGATACTCTGATAACATGTTATATTTGCAATTATTCCTGCTCAGAATAATAATACATTTACAATATATACATATAGTGGTATAAATAAATACAGAGATATGAAAGACAACATTGTTTAGAATAAAAAAAGGAACTTAGGGATATGTAAATATGTTTGTAAAAGATTTCTGACATAACACACACACACACATATATATACACACACACAAGTATGTGCAAGGATATATCTACAAATTCTAGCATTAATAATAATTTAAAAAAATAAATAAAAAATATGACTCCTAGAAATACAAATACACATTAATTTCTATGAAAGTATCATATAACAAATAAATATAAAAATAACTATGAGATATTGTTTGTTGAGGCATAAATCAAAATATTTCTTGGACATTAACAGATGAAAAATAAAAGATTAGCTTTAGAGAAATGTGCTTGTTCATGGACAGTAATGAAATGGTATAAATAAAGTAGGGAAAAACCTGAATAACCGCGACATTGATGACAGTTAACACCAGTCCGATGCTCTTCGCATCATACTTGACGTGCATGTTTTTGACAGCTTTTTTTATAAATAAGGAGATCATATTCAGGTCTGCAGCAGCGATGTCTGGCAAGTGTATTGACGCCGGCGAATGCAACATAGTTGACGCTTTGATAAATAGGCCCCATAAACTGATTGGAAGTTCATTGGAATTGCCATAAAAAATAAAAAAGAGTTCATCCCAGTTGAGAGAAATAGAAAAATTTGCAGGAGCACCAATCTTAAGGGTAAAATTGAATACTTTATTGGTAACAAGACAGGGTGCTTAAGCAGGCTAGGAGTAAGGCAACATGCCGAAACCGGTCAGCCTATTTTTCGTTTGATACATCACTGTATTCTACCCATAGGGTGCATGCACCCTGTCTTGTTACCAATAAAGTATACAATTTTACACTTAAGCTTGGTGCTCCTGCAAATTTTTCTATTTCTCTTTGCATATCATTGGCTAGCAGTGAGCACAGGTTAAAAGGTGTAGCTGTGGAGGACAGACTTTTTATCTTGGATGATTGATCCTCAACAAATGGGGCTAAGAGAACTTAGCATACTGCAACATAGGTGAAGCTGGTCACTTTATAAAGACATAAGCAGCACTCCAGGAATTTGTATAGGATACCGGCAAGGCTAAAGGTTCACTCTGCACTGGACAATGTACCAAGGAGGCTGAAAACAAGTCCTAAAGAACCCAGCACACATTCTTTCAGTGGTGAGTTATTTTGTCATTTTTTGCTATTTCTCTATATAGTACTGCAGACACTCTTTGTCTGTTTATATTAGAAAGGGAAGGAAAGGGACATTCCCTGAAGGTATATTGGACTGTGCATCTGAGATTTGTTCCCGTAAAGGGATATTGGATAAATACATTTATTACATTTGTGCAGACATCCAACAAATTCCCTGACTGTCTTTTGTGTATTTTTATTCATCTCAGTTGGCCAGCATACCATTGTTATAGAAGCATTACTATGGGCACAGATTAACCCTTTTCAATGATAGACTTAAAAAAAAAAGGTACACATATACTTCTTTAATGGCAGAGATTACCTACATGGCATTTGATTAGCTAAAGTTTACCATCATTTTAACTTCAATGTTCAATAAAAAAGAAAGCTAGAGCTGGTCTGGACCATTCCGTTTTAATCATGTAAATAGCATAAATTATAGTCCTAGGTAGCCTGCTCACCTTGCCTTCCACATTTGTGAGGACAGTACCTACCCTTAGAGCTAAAGTGGTTATGGATCATACATTAATAGCTTTACATCCCAAAACACTTGCAAAATTATAGCTAACACGGCTTAAAGGGGACAGTCTACTCCAAAATTGTTATTGTTTAAAAAGATAGATAAACCTTTTATTATCTATTCCCCAGTTTTGTATAACCAACACAGTTATATTAATATACTTTTTACCTCTGTGATTACCTTGTACCTTGTGCCCCTGCAGACTGCCCCTTATTTCAGTGCTATTTATAGACTTGCATTTTAGCCAGTTAGTGCTGACTTGTGAATAACTCCACAGGAGTGAGCGCAATGTAATCTATATGGTGCATAGGAACTAGCGGTGTCTTGCTGTGAAAAGCTATAAAAATGCACTGAGATAAGAGACGGTCTGTATTGGCTTAGATACAGGGATACATTTAGAGGTCTGAATGTTATAAAGTATATTAATATAACAATGTTGGTTGTGCAAAGCTGGGGAATGGGTAAGAAAAGCGTTATCTATCTTTTTTAAAAATTAAAAAATGTTGCAGTAGATTGGCCCTTTAAATGTAATTATTTGTACTCCTGGGATGAGGCTGTGCACTGCTGCCTACCAGGCTTGGAACACAAGCTCAAAAAATTAGAACCGTGGTCCCTAAAATGGAGAAGCTACATTAAAGGGACAGTCTAGGCCAAAATAAACTTTCATGATTCAGATAGAGCATGTAATTTTAAACAATTTTCCAATTTACTTTTATCACCAATTTTGCTTTTTTCTCTCGGTATTCTTAGTTGAAAGCTTAACCTAGGAGGTTCATATGCTAATTTCTTAGACCTTGAAGCCCACCTCTTTCAGATTGCATTTTAACAGTTTTTCACCACTAGAGGGTGTTAGTTCACGTATTTCATATAGATAACACTGTGCTCGTGCACGAGAAGTTATCTGGGAGCAGGCACTGATTGGCTAGACTGCAAGTCTGTCAAAAGAACTGAAAAAAGGGGCAGTTTGCAGAGGCTTAGATACAAGATAATCACAGAGGTTAAAAGTATATTATTATAACTGTGTTGGTTATGCAAAACTGGGGAATGGGTAATAAAGGGATTATCTATCTTTTAAAACAATAAAAATTCTGGTGTAGACTGTCCCTTTAATTAATGCAGAAAACATAAAAATATTACTTGTGTTCAAGCTCCATGCCAAGTGGACATGTGTGTCAAAAGGGGAAGTTATAGTGCCTTGAGTTACAGACCCACCAGTAATAATGTGAAATTGCCATATGCTCCAGGTGCACCAGTATACAAGACAAACAGAATATCTGCAAAATGTAACACACAATGGCAAATACAATCTTGTAGAGGTTGTAGCTGCACCAGGGTGGGCTATTCACACAAGGGTACAGCTAGGCTGAAGGCTGCCTACTGAACAAATCCAATATTAAACAGCTTTACCCAAATTTCCCTCTGGGCCTATCCTCCAAGGTGACCTTAATTCAAGGTAGCCAGGAACTTCTTAGAGCTTTTTTTTCTGGGATGTCCACAATAAATGTTCAAGCATTCATGATGAGATCACCGGCAAGCTACAGGCAGCTCTGAGGGAGCATGGTAGGCAGTTGCAAGCATAATGTTGTACTAATTATGGCAGCCGATGTCTTATTTTATCTTTGCAAAACAGTAAACTTTGCAGCTGTGGCAAAGCTGAAACCCTTACTACTTAAAGGGACACTGAACCCAATTTTTTTCTTTCGTGATTCAGGTAGAGCATGCAATTTTAAACAACTTTCTAATTTACTCCTATTATCAATTTTTCTTCATTCTCTTGGTATCCTTATTTGAAATGCAAGAATGTAAGTTTAGATGTCAGTCCATTTTTGGTGAAAAACCTGGGTTGATCTTGCTGATTGGTGGATAAATTCACCCACCAATAAACAAGTGCTGTCTAGCATTCTGGTCTGGCTCCATAGCTTAGATGCCTTCTTTTTCAAATAAAGATAGCAAAAGAACCAAGAAAATTTGATAATAGGAGTAAATTAGAAAATTGCAAGCTCTATGTGAATCACAAAAGAAAAAAATTGGGTTCAGTGTCCCTTTAACTCTGAGTAAGTAGAAATAGAACTAATGCTCTTTAATAAGATGGAGCTATGTGGGAGCAGGGAGCGTGTCATGTCATGAAGAGCCTTTAGCCTCACACTGCTGTAAATAAAACCACAACTGATCCTTAAACATTTTTGTTGATTTCATTGTGAAATAAATCTCAAGATACAAATTGCTTGATGCTGTTTTATTTTATACAAGATTTATGGACTAGTGGTGTATTTATCACAAGTAATAGAATATCCCCCAGAGAACTTAACATAAATTAAAGTGATGATTTTCTCATGGGTACAAATTATCAAATACATTTCAAGCATTGACAAGCAAAATCCTTAGTCTGATGCATG
>NC_069500.1:781615943-781630943 GCF_027579735.1 Bombina bombina | reverse complement strand
TATGACTTGAGCGAGTACGCTCAAGTTTACCTTCACTTTAAATGAATGAAAGTGCCCATGTTTTTAAGAAGTAGTTTTACTTATTCATTAAACTTTACATTTACTTTAAAGGGACATGAAACCCAAATTTTTTCTTTCATGATTTAGAAAGAGCATTCAATTATAAACAACTTTCTAATTTACTTCTGTTATCTATTTTGCTTCATTCTCTTGATATTCTTTGCTGAAAAGCATATCTATATATGCTTAGTAGCTGCTGATTGGTGGCTGCACATTGATGCCTCCTGTGATTGGTTCACCATCTGCATCGCTATTTCTTCATTAAAGTATATCTAAAGAATGAAGCAAATTAGGTGATAGAAGTAAATTGGAAAGTTGTTTAAAATTATATTCTCTACCTTAATCATGAAAGAAAATGTTTGGGTATAGTGTCCCTTTAATTGTTATCTTGCAAAATTAGCAAATAAAAAGAGACATTTTTTTTAAACTTAAAGGGACAGTATACCGTAAAATAGTTTTTCCCTTAATGTGTTTCCAATTACTTTTTTTTACCAGCTGCAAAGTATCAAATGTATGATAATTTGCTTTTTAAGGTTTATTTGTGTATATGAATTAGCTGGTTTTGTCTTTTTAAGTCATAACCTAATAAAATGGGTTGAGCTTGTAGGTATAATCAGATCTCATTACTTTTATCACATTGTGTACATATACCTACTTCTTTATCTTGTATCTGTCTGTAAACCAAAGACCAATAATTGGAGAGAACAATGGAAAATGTAAATGTTATTACCTTATCTCTTTATACCCCACTGGGAGTGTAATTTCTTCTGCTGGCTGTGTTTACACAGCTTATTTATAGCTTGGACCTAATGCCAGAAATTTATACTTGTAAGCAATTTAACACACTCCAGCAGGTAAAGCGGGTTATTGGGAACAAATTAAAGGGGAGACA
This sequence comes from Bombina bombina, assembly GCF_027579735.1. Lineage (NCBI taxonomy): Eukaryota > Metazoa > Chordata > Amphibia > Anura > Bombinatoridae > Bombina > Bombina bombina. Next base: position 781,629,991 of record NC_069500.1, on the reverse strand, counting down.
ATTATTGAGTAAGCTGTCCCTTTAAAGGGGCAGTCAACACCAAAAATGTTACTGTTTAAAAATATAGATAATTCCTTTACTACTCATTCCCCAGCTTTGCACAACCAACATTGTTATATTAATATACTTTATAACATTTGAACTTCTAAATGTCTGCCTGTTTCTAAGCCACTGCAGACAGCCTCTTATCACATGATTTTTTATTTGCTTTTCACAACAGTAGAATGCTAGCAAACGTGGGTCATAACATTGTGCTCTCTCCCTTGGAGTTGTGTAGGACACAGCACTAATTGGCGAAAATGCAATTCAATAGATTATAAATAAATAGCCATGTGATCAGGGGGCTGTCAAAAGAGGCTTAAAGGGCCACTGTAAGTAAATATTTTCTATGCCTGTTACTAACTAACTACCCCAAATACACTTTTTATCAATAGCATTTTATTAACATATCTCTACCGTATATCAGAAATCTTGTCTGCAAATTTAATTGATTTCCAAACCCACTCCGTGGGTATCCTTTGCTCTGTACCAATCCGTTTACAATACCTAGGTTTCAAAATGGAGCTTTAAACACAATGTCATTGGTTTAAGTATTTTGAACACACAGTGCTGAAAATAGTGGGCAGGATAACGCGACATCATCGGGGAATAAAAGATATAACTTTTAGAATGTTATGAAACTTCGTTTTGGAGAAAATATAGGTCAGTAGGTTTTAATTAATGTTTATTAACTTTTATATGTTAGTTGTTTGGCTTAAAAATTATAACATAAAGTAATCCTTTAAATACAAGGTGAAACAGAGGTAAAAAGTATATTAATATAACCATGTTGGCTGTGCAAAACTGGGAAATGTGTAATAAAGGGATTACTGCCCCAATTTGCAGGTAGTGCAGGTGTTACTGCCCCAATTTGATTTGATTAAAGTGGAACTTAACATGCTTGTTTCTGAAATGAAAAATTTCTCATCTAGGATCACAGAAGCGGAGTCTAGAATATCCGAAGTTGAGGATCTGGTGTTTAAATCAGAACAAATATCTCAACAACATAGTAGCAAAATTAATGATCTTAGTGATAAAGTGGAGGAATTGGAGGATAGAGCACGCCGCAATAATCTAAGGATTATTGGATTGCCTGAAAACGATTGTTATCAGGATCTAATCTCGTTTGCTGCTAATACACTCCCACAATTACTTGGGATCCATCAACAGAACATAGTGGTAGAAAGAGCACATCGTACAGGTAATTCTAGGAACACAACAGAAAATTCAGTACAGAAACATCCTATTATAGTGAAATATTTGAATTTCCAAGATAAGACCAGTATTCTCAGAGCCTATAGAAAGATGCAAACACTAGTAATAGACCAACACAGAATTTTGCTATTCCAGGATTTTTCATTCCAGACAGCAAGCAAGCGAAAAACTATGTCACCACATTGTACCACTTTAATTAACTTGGGCCTACCGGCCAGACTAGTATACTCAGCCACAATCAAATTATATGCTGATAATGAGTTAATTGTATTAAGAACTCCACAAGAAGCTAAGAGCTATATAGATAAACATAAAGGAGACCATTAGACAGATAAGAGAGTAACGGAGAGATGAACCTTTGGGTTCATATGTCACTATCCTATACAAGCCCGAGATGCTGTTTTATTTAAATATGTGCTCTTTCTTTTTCTCTTTGTGGACCCACATTATTTTCCCCTGTTTTACTGTACTCCACAAATATACATATAATCTCTGGTATAATATGTTTAAAGCTAGGGATAAGGTTGAGATATTGTTTTATTTACACGAATGTCTTTTACTATATAGCTATTGTTTTTTTGTTATATATATAGTATATGAAAAATGTACCCATCGATACTGGCACAACAGGACTAAGTTAAATATATGTTTTTTTTTATTGTGGGTTCATATCATTTCCTTTTGTTGTATCATATTTCAAAATTTCACATATAATCCCTGGCATAGTATGTTTAAGGCTAGGGATAAAGCTGGGATACTGTCTTGTGTATATGAATATGTATTGCAATATAGCACGTGTTCTCTTATCTATACGCCATATGAAAAATGTATTCAAGTACAGGCACAATATATTTAAGCCCTGGGTTGGTAACATTCACCATCCCTGGTGGCAGGTAGAGTATTGGGTTGTGGGGGGGGGGGGGAGACGATTGGAGGGGGGAAATGTGTTTTTTGTTTTTTTTGTTTTTGTTTCTTCCTTCCTTCCCCTTTCTTTGTATTTTGATATTTCTAAACTAAAATGCCACAATTAAAATTGATATCTTGGAACGTGGGGGGCATTTCCAGTCCGATGAAAAGGAAAAGAATTTTACATATCTTAAAAAATTTAAAGCAGATATTATTCTGTTGCAAGAAACACACCTTACAACAATAGAACACAAGAAGCTACAAGCTAACTGGGTTCAGGAAGTGATTTTTACACCCTGTAGCTCCAGAAAAAGAGGAGTAGCAATTCTTATAAGAAAAGGGCTACATTATCAGATTATTTCCAAGCAGATAGATCTAGAAGAGCGTTTTATTATTATTAAAATTAAAGTTGAATCTCTCCTATATACAGTCTGTAATGTTTATGGACCTAATAAAGTGGATATATCTTTTTGGGAGGCTTTGAAGCTGAAATTGTTTGAATATGTGGACACAAATATGGTGGTAGCAGGAGACTTTAACATGGTCTTTAATAATATTGACAGACTTCAGACTACAAAACAAAGAATTTCCAGGGTCTCTCAAAAGGCAGTCAAGATTCTTTAATCACTCTGTAGAGTTCTTAAGATAAGGGATATCTGGAGACATTTATACCCTAATTCTAGAGCGTTTACATATGAGTCCAAACAATACAGGTCATATTCTCGTATTGACTTTTTTTTGGGTTCAGACAGTTTGTTCAGAAGTGAGATAAAAACGCAAATAGGGGACTTCACTATTTTAGACCATGCCCCTATATTTTTGGAGTGTGGATCTGACAATAACACACATCAAACAACCAGAGGTTATTCTTTCCCGCGATACTTATATAACAACGCTAATTTTAGGAAGTACATTACAGATAGTTGGCATGAGTATGCAACACAAAATTCTGCATATAGTTGGGAAACAGCCAAAGCTGTGATAAGAGGAGAAATAAAAAACTATATGTCAAGACTTAGGGCAAGAACATGTCTAAGGGAAATAGAACTCTCCAACTGTCTCAGGAATGCATATAATGCCTATATAATGGCTCCCACATCGATCAATTGGCAGAAATACACCAAAGCGAAACAGGAGTGGGACTCAGTTAGCCTGCAGAAAGCAACTCGTCAAGATTTACATCAAAGAACTATTTATCATAGATATGGCAGTAAAATTGGTAAGCTTCTAGCTAACTGCGTCAAAGTATGTAAATCTCAGAAAACCATCAAGTCTGCTATAGTAGATGGTACCCGAGTCACTGAAGCAGAAGCAATCAAAAAAGGTTTTGTTAGCTTTTTTAAAAAATTGTACTCTGCCCCACAGATAGATAGTCAAAATAAAGATTGGTTTTGGGGAAAAATTTATCTTCCAAAACTAACTACAGATGAAGTAGACAATTTAAATGTACCTATCACTTCGACAGAAATTTGTCAAGCAGTAGATAAATTAAAATTGGATAAAGCTGCTGGCCCGGATATGTTACCAGCCGAATTTTATAAAATTCTTAGGGAAGAGACAAACGCCCCACTGGTAAAGTTATTTAATGAGTATCTTTGTAATGGTGGGGTCCCCTCTTCCTACTTTGTAGCATCCAGAATTATACTCGTTCCAAAAAAAGATAAAGATCCAGAAGCATTGGACTCATATCGTCCCATTTCACTGCTTAATGCAGACTATAAAATTTATACAGCAATTTTAGCAAATAGACTTAAGGGAATCCTCGGCTCTTTGATACATGTGGACCAGGTCGGTTTTATGTTACATCGTAATCCAACGGCTAGTATTCGTAAAGTTTTACTTCTTTTAGATTTCTTTCGGCCAGAATCCGTGAATAAGCGAGTAGAGCCGGGATTCTTTCGCTAGATGCCCAGAAGGCATTCGATTCGATTACCTGGGACCATCTTTTTTTTACTATGCGACAATTTGGTTTCAGTGGTAACTATTTAAATTGTATCAAAGCTTTATATACTAATGCTTCTGCAGTGTTGTTGGTAAATGGCATACCTACAGAAACTTTTCACATTCTGACAGGTACAAGACAAGGCTGCCCGATTTCACCCCTTCTTTTCAATCTTGCAATTGAACCACTGGCAACTATGTTAAAAAAGCATCTAGAAGGAATTTTGTTAGGAGATAAATATCTTAAATTACTACTATACGCAGATGATTTACTATTATTCCTTAACAGCCCTGAATCTGAGATCCCTACCCTACTGGAAATAATTAATACATTTGGAACATTTTCGGGATATAAAATAAATGCAGCAAAATCAGATTTACTATGGATAACAAAATCTGCAAGTAGTGGCTATACCCCACCCTTTAAAGTCGCGGATTCACATATTACGTATTTGGGTATTAAGATTAGCACCGATCCGGCAGAGTGGTACTCTCTGAATTTTACTCCGCTGCTAAATAAAATACAGATAGAGCTTAGAAATTGGGCAAAATTTCCTCTGTCATTGACGGCAAAAATTAACTTGATAAAAATGATTACTTTACCTAAATTGATGTATTTAATGCAAAATATCCCAATTCCAATAACAAAATCTGATCTCAAGCGCTTAAATAGCTCTATTAGACTGTTTATTTGGGGTAGTGGCAAAAAGCGTATAGCTTTACAGAAGTTGTCACAGTTAAGACAATACGGGGGTCTAGCGCTACCAAATTTCTGTACCTACAATAAAATATGTTTGGCAAAGGTAGCTATGGACTGGCTTACTGGGGGAAACTATGTGGCGTCATTAGAAATAGAACAAAAATTAGTCTTGCCATATGACCTACAAGCACTATTACATTGCCCGATTAAGAAATTACCACGCATGGTCAATCTTTGGTAGTAACTTTAGTTTAAATATATAAGAATTTTTATTTTTTCAGTGCCTTCTGAATCTAATGTCTAGAAAATGTTGAGGCTCGTTTCTTCTTTATCAGGTCTGTGTTCTACATGAATAGAACTAATATTATTTATAGTAGTAGAAATAAAGTACTGCTAAGCTAATTATATAATAAGAGACATGGATGATAATGTTCTGTAATTTATTATTATGTTTTTGTGGAAACAACATGTTTACTTTGTTTATGTCTTTCGAACCTCAAACAATAAAAACAAAATATAAAAAAAAAATAAAGGGATTATCTATCTTTTAAAATAGAAATTAGTATTAGTCCCTTTAAATTTAATTATGTCTGTTCTGATCATGAGCAAATCTGACTCCCTAATGGTCAAGTCTATCCACTTAAAGGGACAGTAAAGTCCAAATTAAACTTTAATGATAGGGCATGTCAATTTAAACAACTATCCTTTTATCATCAAATTTGCTCGGTATTCTTAGTTGAAAGCTAAACCTAGGTATGCTCATATGCTAATTTCTAAGCCCTTGAAGGCTGCCTCTTTTCTGAATGCATTTGACAGTTTTTTCACAGCTAGAGGGTGTTAGTTCATGTGTTTCATATAGATAACATTGTGCTCACTGAAGTTATTTAAGAGTCAGCACTAATTGCCTGAAATGCAAGTCTGTCAAAAGATCTGAGATAAGGAGGCAGTCTGCAGAGGCTTAGATACAAGGTAATTACTGAGGTAAAAAGTGTATTAATATAACAGTGTTGGTTATGCAAAACTGGGGAATGGTCAATAAAGTGATAATCTATCTTTCTAAATAATAACATATTTGGTGTTTAATGTCCCTTTAATACTAAACTCTGGAAGTTTTATGACATCATGCTAGATACGCTTTCTGTAGAGATCACAGCATCCCTGTAATGGAAACTACACAAATTAAGTTTTAAAAAAATAAAAGGTAAAATCCATTTAAATAGATGAATTAAACTTATTGCAATAATTTTTATTAAGTAGTACTGTTTTTTGTTTTGTTTGTTTTTTATCCCTTTAAATGGTTTACAAATAGCTAATTTACATTAATTTTAGTATTTGAAATAGCTGACTTTGTCTGTGGTATCCATACTTATACTAAAAGTTTCTACTTAAGTATTGGCTATAAACATAGCAAGCAGAAGAAATTACACTCGCAGTGGGGGTAGGAGAGATAAGCAATAACATTTACATTTTCAATTGTTTTCTCTGGCCTAGATTTGGAGTTTGGCGTTAGCTGTGAAAACCAGCGTTAGAGGCTCCTAACGCTGGTTTTAGGCTACCTCCGGTATTTGGAGTCACTCAAAATAGGGTCTAACGCTCACTTTTCAGCCGCGACTTTTCCATACCGCAGATCCCCTTACGTAAATTGCGTATCCTATCTTTTCAATGGGATTTTTCTAACTCCGGTATTTAGAGTCGTGTCTGAAGTGAGCGTTAGAACTCTAACGACAAAACTCCAGCCGCAGGAAAAAAAGTCAGTAGTTAAGAGCTTTCTGGGCTAACGCCGGTTTATAAAACTCTTAACTACTGTACTCTAAAGTACACTAACACCCATAAACTACCTATGTACCCCTAAACCGAGGTCCCCCCACATCGCCGACACTCGATTAAATTTTTTTAACCCCTAATCTGCCGACCGCCACCTACGTTATACTTATGTACCCCTAATCTGCTGCCCCTAACACCGCCGACCCCTATATTATATTTATTAACCCCTAATCTGCCCCCCTCAACGTCGCCTCCACCTGCCTACACTTATTAACCCCTAATCTGCCGAGCGGACCGCACCGCTATTATTATAAAGTTATTAACCCCTAATCCGCCTCACTAACCCTATAATAAATAGTATTAACCCCTAATCTGCCCTCCCTAACATCGCTGACACCTAACTTCAAACATTAACCCCTAATCTGCCGACTGGAGCTCACCGCTATTCTAATAAATGTATTAACCCCTAAAGCTAAGTCTAACCCTAACACTAACACCCCCTTAAGTTAAATATAATTTAAATCTAACGAAATTAATTAACTCTTATTAAATAAATTATTCCTATTTAAAGCTAAATACTTACCTGTAAAATAAATCCTAATATAGCTACAATATAAATTATAATTATATTATAGCTATTTTAGGATTAATATTTATTTTACAGGTAACTTTGTATTTATTTTAACCAGGTACAATAGCTATTAAATAGTTATTAACTATTTAATAGCTAAAATAGTTAAAATAATTACAAAATTACCTGTAAAATAAATCCTAACCTAAGTTACAATTAAACCTAACACTACACTATCAATAAATTAATTAAATAAACTACCTACAATTACCTACAATTAACCTAACACTACACTATCAATAAATTAATTAAATACAATTCCTACAAATAAATACAATTAAATAAACTAGCTAAAGTACAAAAAATAAAAAAGAACTAAGTTACAAAAAATAAAAAAATATTTACAAACATAAGAAAAATATTACAACAATTTTAAACTAATTACACCTACTCTAAGCCCTCTAATAAAATAACAAAGCCCCCCAAAATAAAAAAATGCCCTACCCTATTCTAAATTACTAAAGTTCAAAGCTCTTTTACTTTACCAGCCCTGAACAGGGCCCTTTGCGGGGCATGCCCCAAGAAGTTCAGCTCTTTTGCCTGTAAAAAAAAACATACAATACCCAAGCCCCCCAACATTACAACCCACATACCCCTAATCTAACCCAAACCCCCCTTAAATAAACCTAACACTAAGCCCCTGAAGATCTTCCTACCTTGTCTTCACCTCACCGGGTTCACCGATCTGTCCAGAAGAGCTCCTCCGATGTCCTGATCCAAGCCCAAGCGGGGGGCTGAAGAGGTCCATGATCCGGCTGAAGTCTTCATCCAAGCGGGGCAGAAGAGGTCTTCCATCCGATTGAAGTCTTCATCCAAGCGGGATCTTCTATGGTCATCCATCCGGAGCGGAGCGGCAGGATCCTGAAGACCTCCGACACGGAACATCCATCCTGGCCGACGACTGAACGACGAATGACGGTTCCTTTAAATGACATCATCCAAGATGGCGTCCCTCGAATTCCGATTGGCTGATAGGATTCTATCAGCCAATCGGAATTAAGGTAGGAATATTCTGATTGGCTGATGGAGTCAGCCAATCAGAATCAAGTTCAATCCGATTGGCTGATCCGATCAGCCAATCAGATTGAGCTCGCATTCTATTGGGGTTAATAAGTGTAGGCAGGTGGAGGCGACGTTGTGGGGGGCAGATTAGGGGTTAATAAATATAATATAGGGGTCGGCGATGTTAGGGCAGCAGATTAGGGGTACATAGAGATAATGTAAGTAGCGGCGGTTTACGGAGCGGCAGATTAGGGGTTAATAATAATATGCAGGGGTCAGCGATAGCGGGGGCGGCAGATTAGGGGTTAATAAGTGTAAGGTTAGGGGTGTTTAGACTCGGGGTACATGTTAGAGTGTTAGGTGCAGACGTAGGAAGTGTTTCCGCATAGCAAACAATGGGGCTGCGTTAGGAGCTGAACGCGGCTTTTTTGCAGGTGTTAGGTTTTTTTTCAGCTCAAACAGCTCCATTGTTTCCTATGGGGGAATCGTGCACGAGCACGTTTTTGAGGCTGGCCGCTTGCGTAAGCAACTCTGGTATCGAGAGTTGAAGCTGCGTTAAATATGCTCTACGCTCCTTTTTTGGAGCCTAACGCAGCCTTTATGTGGACTCTCAATACCAGTGTTATTTTTATGGTGCGGCCAGAAAAAAGCCGGCGTTAGCTACGCGGGTCGTTACCGACAAAACTCCAAATCTAGGCCTCTGTGTTTTGGGCTTTGGTTTACACACAGAGATAATATAAAAAGCATGTGTGTGTACAGAAAGTGATAAAATAAGGAGATCTGATTTCCCTGCAAGCTCAGCTTATTTTAATTGGATGTGGTTTCAAGAGCAAAAAAAGTTATTTCATATACATAATTAAACAAAGAAGTAATTTCACATTTATACTCTGCAGCTGGAATAACAAGTGATTGAAAATACATTAAGGGAAAAACAATTTTACAGCCCCTTTAAATGTTCTCTTTTAAATAGTTGAGTATTTCATTCACATAAATTCTGATTAGCTTTGCCTTTCTATGTTTGTGCTTAATTATATATGTTTACAAAACAAAATATAAAAAGGTATTCAAATTACGTTTTAATCAACTAAGCTGTTTCTTGGACACCTGGCTCGTTATGCATATCTCTCATCATTAGTGATGTCGCGAATAGTTCGCCAGCGAATAGTTCCCGGCGAACATAGCATGTTCGCGTTCGCCGCGGCGGGCGAACATATGCGATGTTCGATCCGCCCCCTATTCGTCATCATTGAGTAATACTTTGACCCTGTACCTCACAGTCAGCAAGCACATTCCAGCCAATCAGCAGCAGACCCTCCCTCCCAGACCCTCCTACCTCCTGGACAGCATCCATTTTAGATTCATTCGGAAGCTGCATTCTTAGTTAGAGGAGGGACAGTGTAGCTGCTGCTGATTTAGTAGGGAAATCTATAGCTAGGCTAGTCCTGAAGAACTCATCTGATCTCTGCTGTAAGGACAGCACCCCAAAAAGCCCCTTTTAGGGCTGCTTTTTTTTCCCCCTGTGTAATCTAATTGGAGTTGCCTGCCTGCCAGCGTGTGTGTCAGGCTTACAGCGTATACTGTGCCCACTTGGCCAGTGCCACCACTCATATCTGGTGTAACAGTAGTGTAGATTAAAAAAAAACAACACTTTTTTGACTGTGTTAAATAATAGCAGTCAGTCAGTTTCCTTCACACGTGTGCGTTTAAGTGCCTGCCTGCCAGGGCACAGTGTCACCCCAGTGCAACTCATATCTGGTGTAACAGTAGTGTAGATTTAAAAAAAAAACACTTTTTTGACTGTGTTAAATAATAGCAGTCAATTTCCTTCACACGTGTGAGTTTCAGTGCCTGCCTGCCAGGGCACAGTGTCACCCCAGTGCAACTCATATCTGGTGAAACAGTAGTGTAGATTTAAAAAAAACAACACTTTTTTGACTGTGTTAAATAATAGCAGTCAGTTTCCTTCACACGTGTGCGTTTCAGTGCCTGCCTGCCTGCCTGCCAGGGCACAGTGTCACCCCAGTGCCACCACTCATATCTGGTGTAACAGTAGTGTAGATTTAAAAAAAAAAAAACACTTTTTTGACTGTGTTAAATAATAGCAGTCAGTTTTCTTCACACGTGTGCGTTTCAGTGCCTGCCTGCCAGGGCACAGTGTCACCCCAGTGCAACTCATATCTGGTGTAACAGTAGTGTAGATTTAAAAAAAAAAACACTTTTTTGACTGTGTTAAATAATAGCAGTCAGTTTCCTTCACACGTGTGCGTTTAAGTGCCTGCCTGCCAGGGCACAGTGTCACCCCAGTGCCACCACTCATATCTGGTGTAACAGTAGCGTAGATTTAAAAAAAAAAAAAACTTTTTTGACTGTGTTAAATAATAGCAGTCAGTTTCCTTCACATGTGTGCGTTTCAGTGCCTGCCTGCCAGGGCACAGTGTCACCCCAGTGCCACCACTCATATCTGGTGTAACAGTAGTGTAGATTTAAAAAAAACAACACTTTTTTGACTGTGTTAAATAATAGCAGTCAGTTTCCTTCACACGTATGCGTTTCAGTGCCTGCCAGGGCACAGTGTCACCCCAGTGCAACTCATATCTGGTGTAACAGTAGTGTAGATTTAAAAAAAACAACACTTTTTTGACTGTGTTAAATAATAGCAGTCAGTTTCCTTCACATGTGTGTGTTTCAGTGCCTGCCTGCCTGTGAGGGCACAGTGTCACCACAGTGCAACTCATATCTGGTGTAACAGTAGTGTAGATTTAAAAAAAAAACCACTTTTTTGACTGTGTTAAATAATAGCAGTCAGTTTCCTTCACACGTGTGCGTTTCAGTGCCTGCCAGGGCACAGTGTCACCCCAGTGCAACTCATATTTGGTGTAACAGTAGTGTAGATTTAAAAAAAAAAAAACACTTTTTTGACTGTGTTAAATAATAGCAGTCAGTTTCCTTCACACGTGTGCGTTTCAGTGCCTGCCTGCTAGAGCACAGTGTCACCCCAGTGCAACTCATATCTGGTGTAGCAGTAGTGTACATTTAAAAAAAAAAAAATACAATTTTCACTGTAATAGATTGAATAGCAGTTAGTTGTCTGCAAGCGTGTGTGTCAGGCCTACAACATCTACTCTGCCAACTTCTGCCAGTGCACAGTGCCACTCATATCTGTTGTCACAGTAGCTTGCACGCATAGTGCCACTAATCGAAAAAAAAATGACAGACAGAGGCAGGCCACCCCGCAGGGGCCGTCGTGTTTGTGGTGCTGTGATTCCCTTTGGCCCTAGAATAATGCCCAGTGTTCAGAGGCCAAGTACCCCTAACTCGAACATTTCTGAGGACATAGTTGACTGGATAACATAGGATACCCAATCTTCTACAGCTTCCGCTCGGAACCTTGACGCACCATCCTCCTCCAGCTTAGCTTTGGGCACCTCTCAAGTTACCACTCGCCCGCCTGCCGCCACCACCAACACCACAGCCACTTCACTTGATCTGTCAGAGGAGTTATTTACACATCAGTTGGAAGAAATGAGTGATAGTGATGCGCAACCATTATTGCCAGAGGATGTAGATAACAGGGATATGTCTCAGTCAGGCAGCATTACACACATGGATGTAACAGGGATTAAACTGATAGGAATAGTACTACTTAACACACCACTCCTATCTGGTGGCACATTAGATTGCACGCGCAGTGCCCCAAATTTGAAGAAGAAGGACTGACCAAGCATCTTTTTCCATCTCCCGGTTCCTAAAATCGATGCCATATACACGTCCCCTGATAGGGGACGTAACCGGGATTAAACTGATAAGAATAGTACTACTTGACACACCACTCCTATCTGGTGGCACATTAGATTGCACGCGCAGTGCCCCAAATTTGAAGTAGGAGGACCGACCAAGCATCTTTTTCCATCTCCCGGTTCCTAAAATCGATGCCATATACACGTCCCCTAATAGGGGACGTAACAGGGATTAAACTGCTAAGAATAGAACTACTTAACACACCACTCCTATCTGGTGGCACATTAGATTGCACGCGCAGTGCCCCAAATTTGAAGTACGAGGACCGACCAAGCATCTTTTTCCATCTCCCGGTTCCTAAAATCGATGCCATATACACGTCCCCTGATAGGGGACGTAACAGGGATTAAACTGATAAGAATAGTACTACTTAACACACCACTTCCATCTGGTGGCACATTAGATTGCACGCGCAGTGCCCCAAATTTGAAGTAGGAGGACCGACCAAGCATCTTTTTCCATCTCCCGGTTCCTAAAATCGATGCCATATACACGTCCCCTGATAGGGGACGTAACAGGGATTAAACTGATAAGAATACTGCTACTTAACACACCACTCCTATCTGGTGGCACATTAGATTGCACGCGCAGTGCCCCAAATTTGAAGTAGGAGGACCGACCAAGCATCTTTTTCCATCTCCCGGTTCCTAAAATCGATGCCATATACACGTCCCCTGATAGGGGACGTAACAGGGATTAAACTGATAGGAATAGTACTACTTAACACACCTTATAATAATGCAGAGAGAGGCACCGCAGAGAGAGGAGTCTGAAGAAGAGGAGTCAGAGGAGGAAGGTGGCTTTGAGGAGGTGGAAAACCAAACACAGCAGGCGTCCCAGGGGGCTTGTTGTCACCTTTCGGGGACCCTTAGTGTTGTACGTGGCTGGGTGGAGGAAGAGACCTTCAATGACATCTGTGAGGACAAGGAACGGGACATGGCTAGCTTGGTATCCAACCTTGTGCAAATGGGGAGTTTGCGGTTGTGCAAATGGACTGTTTGCGGTTGTTTGCGGTGCGTTAAAGGGACAGTCTAGGCCAAAATAAAATTTCATGATTCAGATAGAGCATGTAATTTTAAACAATTTTCCAATTTACTTTTATCACCAATTTTGCTTTGTTCTCTTGGTATTCTTAGTTGAAAGCTTAACCTAGGAGGTTCATATGCTAATTTCTTAGACCTTGAAGCCCACCTCTTTCAGATTGCATTTTAACCGTTTTTCACCACTAGAAGGGTGTTAGTTCACGTATTTCATATAGATAACACTGTGCTCGTGCACGAGAAGTTATCTGGGAGCAGGCACTGATTGGCTAGACTGCAAGTCTGTCAAAAGAACTGAAAAAAGTGGCAGTTTGCAGAGGCTTAGATACAAGATAATCACAGAGGTTAAAAGTATATTATTATAAATGTGTTAGTTATGCAAAACTGGGAAATGGGTAATAAAGGGATTATCTATCTTTTAAAACAATAAAAATTCTGGTTTAGACTGTCCCTTTAAACGGGGAGTTTGGTCTGTCACTGTGAAGCGGGCGTAACCCTTACACTACCTGATCGATACAACATCATACCAGATGTTTTAAAGCACGTTATTCCAAACAATTTAGGAATGTTAGGTGATTTATGCCCTTTATGGCTTAAAACCAGACTCTGCATCAACTATGTAATTTTCCATGGGAGTTTTGCCATGGATCCCCCTCCGGCACGCCACAGTCCAGGTGTTAGTCCCCTTGAAACAACTTTTCCATCACTATTGTGGCCAGAAAGAGTCCCTGTGGGTTTTAAAGTTCGCCTGCCTAGTGAAGTCTATGGCGGTTTGCCCGGTTCGCCCGTTCGCGAACAGTTGCGGAAGTACGCGTTCGCAGTTCGCGAACCCAAATTTTTATGTTTGCGACATCACTACTCATCATTAAAGCCCAGGAACAGGCATGAGTGTGGCCAGCTACAGTGTTTGTGTGATCAAGGGCATGAAACAGTTATCTGCATATTGGGTCAAGTGATCCAGAAGGATATTTTGAGGTAGGATTTAAGTAGTAGCAGGTTTCTTATAGAGAAA